>NW_025973021.1:0-9325 GCF_021869965.1 Rhincodon typus
CTTGTTATCTCAGTGAAGCTAGTGAGTTGTTAGCATTCCCCATGATCTCCTGATTCACCTAGCAGATTGGAAAACCACAAATGTAATGTCACTGGACAAGATAAAACAGAGACAGAAAGGAAGTGAAAGGCTATTGGGAGAATGCTGAAATCCATGATTGTGGAAATAGTAGCAGGATGTCTAGAAAATGATACTACAACCAGGCAGAGTCAGCGTGGTTTTGTGAAAAGGCTTTTATTGCAAGGGGGAATGGAGTATAAAATTAGGAAAGTCTTGCTACAATGGAGCAGCACAAAAGCGGTTCTTGTCAGATTAGGTTAAAAGTAGTTAAGAGAAAGCTCGACAACAGCAATTTGCTTAAATATAAACATTTACTGAGTAATAATAAAAGACGAAAAATAAAGCAACAATTATTAAGTAAATAAAAAGATTGAAAAAGCCAGGAAAAATACAATGAGCCTCACGTCCTTCTGCCTGTCGGTGATCCCTCGATCGACAGCTGGTTTGGAGGCCGAGGTTGTTCCTGGCACCGTTCACGATCCTGGTCCGAGGTCAAGCCCAGCGACTTGGAACTCTCTCTTATATTGTGCAACAAAAAGCCAGGCACAGAAAAACAGTTACAGAAAAACGTCTTTGGCAAGTACAGGAACGTTCACAGGATTCATTCACGGTCATGCAGCTTGTCTAATATCATCAACAATTTTAGTCCTACAGCCCATCCTATACAATCCACCCCGATGATATTTGACAGCGCATGTTAACAATTGCAGATGCAGATGCAAATCAACGACAGCTGTACGAGAACATATAATGAGTACGTAACCTACACTTGAAGATTAAAACTACAATGAAAATAACTGTCATCAGTAGGAATAATATAACAATAGGGTGTATTATCAAATTAATGATTGCAGTGGCCTTTGAGGACCAACACTTAAATATATATCCCACCTGTAATGTATGATCAGGGCACGATGGAACCAGCAAGTCATGCCACCTGATTGTCTGCCTCCGATAGGCTCGAACTTGAGTGGACCCCACAGAGGATTAGTTTTTCCATGCTTACGCTGATGGCAGTAATATCCTTAGTTACAGTCTCCGCACAGCAGTGTCATATACATACATGCAACTTAATCTGTTTCGGCTCCCATCCTGGAGTTGAGGATCCCGTTTCTGCTGAGGGCCCTTAAAACCTGCAAGAGGGAGAAAGGGGAAAAAAAGTGTGTGCCAGACCACCTGGCTGTTAGTCGATTGTATATTTTTTCAGTTAATCTATTTATATAATTTGCTGCAAAATGCAGCATATTCCAGATTCAGGTTCCTTAATTTGTGTTTTATTTTAATTCTTCTGTTCCCTATCCAAGATCACTTCACCCAATAACAGTAAAATAATGTTATACATGGACTGAAAATTTCTCCAGCTCTCTTCATTGGTATCCGCCTCGAGGATACTTCAATATGTGTCCTTCCTTGCTAACTTTATGAATGATTGTACCATTGAGCGGTAACTACCTCCATATGCAGTTACCGCCTTTGAGCTACAATATACATGGTATCAAACAATACAGCTCTAATGTTCATCAGGCTTTACCTTCAAGTTGTGCTTCCCACCTTTTACTTTTCCCGGGGTTCCCTTACTACAGATTCCTATACCACCTGAATCTTAGCTCAGCCTTTTTTCACATACACTAACTGTCCTAACATGTTACAATTTCACCTACTGGTTTAATCATACAAATGCTCAAGATGGGATATCTGTATGCAATCCAATGGGCACTTTCACTCAGTCCACTATTACTCCTCCCAGAGTCCATATTCTTTCATTTCTGTAACATTTTGACATAATAACCAATCACACTTTTTATTTTGGTCATAATTCTTCTTACATCCCTTAAAGTCACTAATCATTTTTGTATTCACTGAATCCACTGAGACTGTGCGCTTACGCATTACTATTTCCCAGAATTCCTTTAAATTTTCAGGTAACTATTTCATTTAAACGTTTTAGAATACCAGGGCACTCATTACAATTAATATTTCCACAGTACTTCCCCAGCACTGAAATGTGTAATTGGTGAATGGCTTGAATGGTTGAGGGTGCCTCATCGATCACTGTGTTGTGATGTTGAAATTCTGCAAATGTGTTCAGCCTTCAGTGTCTCCGATTTTTAAAGAAAACAAACAAGTTCCATCCATTCCACGTCAAGCAGAATGGGTTTATTAGTATTAAGCTAGTATGGACTAAAAAAAAGGGTGGGGCATAAATTCCTGCACGTGATTACATCATCTGCCTCTTCTCCTTGAAAGAAGAAAAAGCCCACCTTTTCATTAAATTTGCCTTTCTTAAACTCCTTGCACACAGGGAGTTGTATTTTCAACATTCCAATATCCCTATCACTTGGATATTAACAATGAGTCAATCTTATCATCTGGAATTAAAGATTCACTTGTGTCAAAACAGTATTTGGAGGTTCACTCTGGCCAGAAAATGAAATCCCATACATGGTAGTTTCTGGAATTAAAATTTGCCCAAGTCCAAACACAACACGCAGCCAATTCCAAAAGGTAAGTTTTTACCAAGCTCCATAAACCAAATTTTTGAATCAACATTTTGCAGACTTTTGCTTTACACAACCACTGATGTTTTCTTAAAAGGACATTACATTAACCATACATGTTCCACACTAATACAGACACACATAGGCACACACTACACTTTCAAATCACCAGACATTCCCAAAATGCAAACTAAAACTTCAAAGTATCCCCAGATCTTGAGCTTCAGAGAACAAAAAAACACAAATTGTACAAGATGACATTGAGCAACAACAAACAAAGGTGCATTCAAACCAGACCACTAAGAGTTATCATTTCTACAACGTTCAGTGCACTTGCACAGCGCAGAAACCTGGCCTCCAGTTCTCTCTTTTTCCAGTTATAGCCCTAATTGTGCTAACATATTAGCTACAGACCCAAATTCAGAGTCTGCTATGTTCCACCCTGGAATATGGAAGGTCTCCGGAGCATCAGGTTGCTTTTCCCTTCTGTTACACATTTTCCCGAATTGCATCCTCATCGCCAAAAACATCTTGGATCACAGAGTGTATCAAAGTGGTTCTTTTGAGATTCGGTTAAATGTAGTTAAGAGAAGGTTTGACAACAGTAATTTGCTTAAATATGAACATTTATTGACTAATAAAAGACGAAAAAGAAAGTGTTATAAAACGGAGGTTGACAACTCCACCTAGAACTAAAACTGAAACACCCAAAGAGGAGCGCCTCACCCTATAACCTGTTAAAAGGAGTGTGGGAAGGCTGTAATCTGTTTTTGCAGCAACTTCTAGTGGTTAAGTAAAAATAAACCTCTGACACTCACTTTACAATCAACAAGTAGTAATTTATTTATCTAACTCAAACAGTGAACAAACTAAATTAACAAACCGACTAAACCCCTTCTAATTACTAACTATGCCCGAATAAAACAAGATCTTAATGGTATACTGTTCCAATAAATACAAGTTCCACATATATAAAATTAAAAAGTAGAATTTAGTCTCTCAAAATTACAGCCAGATTATGTGTCTTCCGGAATGCTGTGTGCCTTCTCCTTCTCTGTAGGGTGGCACGGTGGCTCAGTGGTTAGTACTGCTGCCTCACAGCACTAGGGATCCAGGTTTGATTCCACCCTCAGGTGACTGTGTGGAGTTTGCACATTCTCTCTGTGTCTGCGTGGGTTTCCTCCAGGTGCTCCAGTTTCCTCCCACAGTTCAAAAGTGTGCAGGGTAGGTAGATTTGCCAGGCTAAGTTGCCCGTAGTGCCCAGGAATATTGAGGTTAGATGGGTTAGACATGGGAAATGCAGGGGTACGGGAATGGGTCTGGGTGGGATGCTGTTTGGAGAGGTGGTGTGGACTTGTTGGGCTGAATGGCCTGTTTCCACACTGTAGGAACTCTATGAACTCTATGAATGTTCTGTCAGGAACGCCCCCTCCATCGATTCTTCTGTATTGGAACTGCCATTTGCCAGAGTTAACAGCTGTCAGCGCTCAAGAAAGAATCATTGGCTGTCACAGTCTTCTCTAAGCTTTAGAGAAAGCACCATCTAAATCAAAGATACTGGCAAATGGCAGTTCCCTCTCCTGTCTTTGCCCAACTGCCCCTTCTTTTATACCCTTGATGACATTATCAATTTCTTCCAATAGGATTGGTCCTATGTTGTCAAAACCATCAGATTTAAATTTAATTGGTTTTTGGTATCTAAGTGGCTGGTTCAAGTTGATTGGCTAAATTCAAAACTTGTTGTCTTGATAACAAAACAAAACAACTGCTTGGCCTGCCAACTCTATGGCCTTCTGATACAAATGTTTCAATTTGGGTGCTGCCTATTATTGCAGACTTTCAAGCTACTCAGACGTTTTTTTAAAATCTCTAAGCATAGAAAAAGCACATCATCTTTTAAAGGGATCACACAATGCTTTCTTCCCTAGCATTTTACAAACACCAAGTTCTAACCTCCTGCCTCCCAATCCACGAATACTTACCCAACTTTGCAACAAAAGGAACTTTTATTAAGTAAATAAAAAGAATGAAAAAGAGAGGAAAAAAATCAATGAGCCTCATGACCTTCTGCCCACTGGGGACCTCTTGATCGACGAGTGTTCTGGAGGCTGAGCTTGTTCCTTGCACCGTTTGCGATCCCAATTGGAGGTGAAGTCCAATGACTTGGAACGAAACTCTCTGACTCATACTTTGTAACAAACAGCCAGACACAAAAAAACAATTGCAGGAAAACATCTTCGGCACTTACAGGAATGTTCACAGGACTCATTCAAGGTCATGCAGCTGTGAGAATATCATCAACAATTTTAGGCCTTCAGCTCATCCTATATGCACACCATTTGGTGTGGAAAAGTTTGAATTCATGACCTCAGAGCATTGGCGTGGGGTTCTCGACTAGTAGTCCACTATGCCAGTATGCCGCCACATCCCAACATCTATCCTGTCCAAGACTCTTCAGGATTTTATATTTCAATCAAGTCACCTCTTAACTCTTTTAAAATGCAGTGGATACAAGCCTTACCAGCCTTTCCTCATAAGGCAAATTTCCCATTCCATGAATAGTTATAGAAAGCCTTCTCTGAATTGCCACTGTTTACATCCTTCCTTAAATAAGGTAACCAATACTGTGCAGCTACAATTGGATGGTTGACATTATCTAAATCCAGTGTCAGAGCTTGATATGGGATAACTCATCTTGCTGGAGTCAGGTCAGGATCAAACTCTGGATTTGTGCTATATTGCTGTGAGATTAAAATCACTTAGCACTAATACAAAAGTTGAATCATAAACGTGCCCCTATTTTTTGAAGGCATTGATTAAGATATGTTGAAGCAAATCTGGCCCTCCGCTATAGCCTATTTAACACCTTAGCAGAAAAGGAATGTATTAATCATCTAACTGGCCATAAACTCTGTCTTCATATATTTACATGAGCATCTTTTCGTGACTTTATTAATTCTTCCTTTCATTTTGGTAGTGGCACAAAGGTACGACTGTGGAAAGAGGATGGTCCAGCAGCGTGGGTTGTTGGCCTGGATGATTCGGGCTTTCTTCAGGTTCAGCTGGAAAATGATGAAGATATTGTTACAGTGCAGCCTGATGGAAACTCGTTCGACATGCTTCGTAACTTGGTGATCACTAAGCATCATTAAAAATGCCATCAGGTTTTGAGGAAATTTTGTTTTCCCAGAGTAAGGAATAAATATATGAATAAATTTTGTTTTGCCTTTTTTCTTGTTACTCTTGCCGAACAAATGACTAGCCAACCTTGGTCATGTTAAGTGAGTGGTTATTTCGTTGCATTGACTGCCTGAGGTCTGGGAGTGATGTACTTCTTCAGGGAAAGAACTTGTGGAGATATTTGTTCTCTCCAGAGTCAGGGAATAATGATATTCTTGATTGTTCATTGAAGAACAAACAGGGGCAGAATTTTGCCTCATATCAGCTATTTCTTGGAGAGATACTCCAATTTCACACACCATGTCCCATGCCCAAAACCACAAGAATTATACCAAACCCATGATTTGGGTGATATTCACTGGTGACTGCTTTAAACAGGCATTAAGATGTTTGTATAAGCTAATGAAAGACCTAACAATTCATTTAGAATACCATTCTGAGATTGCTCAAATTCTAGGTAGATGTTGGGCTCTACAAATTCTGACTAGTTTCTCTGGTCCTGTGATGGTCTAAATTCCAGTTTCTTAAGGGAACTGCTTGAGGTGTTGTAAACAAAGAATTTTTCCTGTCTTACTCTTCATACGAAGTTGGTTTTCTCTTGTTTACCTCATCTCTTCTGGATCTACCTGAAGGCAGTAAGTGAACTGGCATATCTTGGGCCTAATAATTAAGGCATATTAGAATACCGATTGGCATAAACAGCTTGCTGGATCTGACTAATGAGGACTGGCCACAAATTTCTGATGCTCCCCATGCCAACCTGTTATGGCATGCATCTCATGTTTGTAGTCAGGTGCTAGCAAGTTCTTCTTCATTGTGTTTTCTGTATTGCAGGAAGATGATTACCACAATTTATAAATAAATTTCTGCATATTTCATAGGGGAGCATCCATTACCTACCCATACATTTAGACACTGGCTTTTTGTGGAAAATGCCAGAAAAGAAATAGAACTTTGCCTTGCTATTTTTATTTTTCCTTATTTATTATGTATAACTTATGACCATATATGATTTAATAGAATTGTTTGTTAAAAAGCTTTATTTTGGACTTTTATTTGGAATTTTCTTCTAGAAACTGTTGTGCGTGCCTGTAATGAAGCACTGTTTTAGTTTTCAG
The DNA here is from genome assembly GCF_021869965.1 of Rhincodon typus. NCBI lineage: Eukaryota > Metazoa > Chordata > Chondrichthyes > Orectolobiformes > Rhincodontidae > Rhincodon > Rhincodon typus. The sequence continues at coordinate 6,857 of NW_025973021.1, forward strand.
AGTAAACTAACAAAAGAGAGGCAGCTGCTGGAAAAAAATTGAAGTATGTTAGAAAACATTAAGGTTCCATTTTGTATCAAGGTTCACTTGTTAATAAGTGTAGCATGCTATAAGCAATCTTTGAATAAAGTTGTTTTTTAATTAGGAAAATTACTTCTAAAATTTAATTTTGTCTCTGATTTTTATATAAAGATGAATATAATTGCTTTAACGGTCCTGAAAGCAGTTTCTCTGGGGCTTCCATTCAAAGTAAATTCCATTGGTAATGACAAACGGTAAATTTTACAGTGCTCCATGAATAGTTGGGTTTTCACTGACAATTCTAAAAATTTCAAGGTTTTATGTAATGATTCAGGTTGGGAACAGCTGCCTGCTAGCTCGGGTTTCTTTACCTAATTTAAAGCTTGAGCTTCTCGTACAGTCTTCCAACAGAGAAAGAAAAAATGCAATTGCTTAAGAAAGCCTACTTATCCTATACTTTTTAAAAAGATTTTGTAAGCCCTTATTATATTACAAACTACTACATCCTTAGTGTAGTGTAGTAAATATGGTGGTAACCAACAATTTGTGACTCCTCGATAATGAAGCAGTCTGAGTCCATTTACAAGAAGCCCTCGACAGCAGTCTTCCCTCGACTAATAAGTAACAATTCAGTTGGTAATTCTCAAACAAAGAGATTTTACTCAGTTCCCCTTGATATTCAGTGTTATCACCATCACTGAGCCCCTTCGATGAACATCCTGAGGGTTATCACTGACAAGAGTTGGAGCAACCACATAAATAACATCAATATAAGACCAGATTAGAAGTTGGGAATTCTATGGAAAGTAGGTAAACTTGAGACTCCCCAGAGCCTGTCCACCATCTACAAGGCACCAGTTAGAAGTGTGATGGAATACTGCCCACTTGCTTAGATGAGCGCTGTTCCAACAACATTCGAGCTGACCACAACCCAAGACAAAGTAGACCATTTGATTGCCTCCTTATTGTAATGATTGTAATGAGGCCAGGCAGATGGACCTCATATAAATGAGTGACCTCATATAAATGAGTTCCCTCATTGGAATTGTTAATCTGGTCCAATCAGAGAGGCCTGGTTGACAGATAAAAACAGGAGCGCCAGACATCCTCTCACTCTGACATCTGGTTCAGTATCAAGGACTTTACACATGTAAATAAAGGGTGACTTGGTGACAGGATACTGGCCTCTGTAGAGTTATTTCAATGATCTGCTACTTTAAACATTCACTCCCTTCATAACCAATACACAGTGGCAGCAGTGTATAGCATATACAAGCTGCACTGCAGCAACTGAAAGGCTTCTTTGATTAGAGCATCCAAATCCATGACTGTGCTGGACAAGAAGGACAAGAGCAGCAAAGTGAATCTTTATCAAATGGATGGCAACAGTTCAAGAAAGCAGTTCACCACCACCTTCTCCGGAATAATTAGGGGTACAAAAAGTACTGACCACTCTCTCCCTGCTGTAGGAAGGAAGCTGTAACTTGTAAATGTTCAGAAAAGATTTACAAGGATGTTGCCAGGGTTGGAGAGTTTGAGCTATAGGGAGAGGCTGAATAGGCTGGTGCATTTTCCCTGGAGCGTCGGAGGCTATGGGGTGACCATACAGAGGTTTATAAAATAATGAGGAGCATGGATAAGGTAAATAGAAAAGGTCTTTTCCTTGTGGTTGGGTGGTGCCAAAACTAGAGGGCATAGGTTTAAGGTGAGAGGGGAAAGATTTAAAAGGAACCTAAGGGGCAACTTTTTCACACAGAGGGTGGTGCGTGTGTGGAATGAGCTGCCAGAGGAAGTGGTGGAGGCAATTACAATTACAGCATTTAAAAGGTATCTGGATGGGTACATGAATAAGAAGGGTTTAGAGGGATATGGGCCACATGCTGGCATACGGGACTAGATTTATTTATGATATCTGGTTGGCATGGACGAATTGGACTGAGAGGTCTGTTTCTGTGTGTTATATCTCTATGATTCTATGACTGAAAGCCAGTGGTGCCCATATCTCATAAAAGAATTAAAGAAAAAATAATACGTTGAACAGTTTGAATGATTAGTTCTTTTTGAGTTGTTTCTTGTTTATCCCTGCCTATGTTTTTTGTCTGCAGCTTTTGGATTTTGTACTTGCATACTGATTGATAGGTTCTTGCCTTTTTAGTCAACATTAGTTTCAGGTTAATGAACATTCAGTATCAGCTCATATGTAAGTCTAGTGAGTACTTTGCATTCTTTGTATTGCCAGAAAAAAAAAATGCCTGTATTAGATACATTATGATTCTAGCTGTTGTCATCAATGGACAAGTCAGATCTCAGACTGAAATCTGACTTGTTAGATCATATTTTGTTTTGGATTTAATAATGTGGCCTCTCACTGAAACACAAGCACACAATGCTACAGAATTTTTTTATAACAATAAAACAGAAGTTTATTAAGCATAAGAAATGATGATA
>NW_025973022.1:0-9324 GCF_021869965.1 Rhincodon typus
CTGCAGTTCCTGCTATCTCTAAAACTGTTATGTCAATTAGTTTGCAAATATGCTGGGCTTTTTTTACCTCCATGATTTGAATCCTTTCAAATTGGTGTCATCAGTAAATGGGAAACTGTAACTTTATTCCCGAAAAGACCGAGAACTGTTGCTGGCGAGGTGAACTACTTCACTGATATTTTAATTAATGGATAAACTCTAGTCATGCTTTTCAGTTTGCTTTCCACGTTAAAAGTCAGTAACCCCTTACTTGGAAATGAGTAGCTGGTCTTCAGTACATTCTCTTACTGGCTGTCATTTAGGTATGTGCCTTGATGATGTGGTGGAGGCTTTTTCAGTATTAAATGAGGAACTTAGTTCAGTTGGCAACATGTCATTCAAAATTATTTTGGCAGCATTTGCAACTATCACGTCCTTTTCTATTCTTACAATTTCTAAATATGCATGTGCTTTTGCCATTTTCCGTGTATTTATTTTAGTTATATCCCAGTCATGGATGGTCAGCAGTTGAAAATTCCCACCAGTGCAAGTAAGACCATGAAAAAGTAGGCCGTTTAATCCCTTTAAACCTGCTTTGCCATTCAATAGGATCATGGCTGATCTGACATTCCTCATGTCCACTTACCTGCCATTTCCCCGTATCATTTGATTCCCTGAATGATCAAGAATTTCTCTACCTCAGCCATAAAGCCATGCTGACTATCCCTTATAAGTCCATTCTTTTCCAAATATGAGAAAATCCTGTCCCTAAAAATCTTCTCCAACTGTTTTCCTACCACTGATGTAAGGCTCACTAGCCTATCGTTTCTTAAATTCCTCCTTAAACAAAGGAAAGACTTTGACTATTCTCCACTCTTCTGGGATATCACTTATGGCTAAAGAGGTAACAAAGATCTCTGTCAAGGCCCCAGCAATCTACTCCCTTGTCTCCTTCAAAATCCTGGGTTAGATCCTAATCTTTTTCAAGACACCCAACCTTAGTATCGATACGCCTCAGAATAACAACATAAGCCTCTTTAATTCTACTGTCCTTCTCCTCAGTGAATATTGATGCAAAGTACTCATTAAGGATCTCAACCACTTCCTGTGGCTCTATGCATAAATTCCCTCCTTTGTATTTGAGTAGACCTACCCTTTCATAGTTACCCTCTTGCTCCTAATAGATGTGTAGAATACCTTTGGGATTCTCCGTAATTTTACTTGCCAAGGACATTTGTGGCCCCCTTCTAGCCCTCCTAATTTCTTAGTTATGTTTTATATCCTGCTTCCTTTGTATGTGTCAAGAACCTTGTTTGATTTCAGCTTCTTAAACCTTACTTATGATTTTTTTCATTTTGACTAAAATTTCAGTAACTCTTGTTATCAAAGTTTCCTGAATGTTGGCATCCTTATCTTTCATCCCCACAGAAACATGTTGGTCCTGAACTCTGTTCAACTGGCCTTTAAAAGATTCCCATGTGTCAGATGTGGGAATGTTTTGTACATTTGTACAATATGTACATATTTGTTATGTACTGAGGGTTGAAAATATGATGAAAGCCATTAAAAAAATTGCCATTTCCCTTGAAATTAGTTACAATATTTATTCTGGAGTTGTTTGAAGGGCTTGGTGCATTTGGGAATTGATTTTCTTGACTGATTGATCGATTTATTTTATAATCAACCTGTTCAGAGACCCTTTTACACACTTGTGGAGCAAGTTGGACTTGAACCTGGGCCTTCTGGCTCTAAGGTAGGGACACTACCGCTGCACCAAAGATCTTGAGTGATGGATCAATTATTCAGTTCATGATGAAATTCACTTGATTACTGGTCAAACTTTCACCTTCTAATATGGCACATGAGCGTTGTCTTGATTTGTGCTTAGTCAAATTTCCCATCCATAACTTTTTGAACAACCATTTGCAAAATAAAAATAGCTTTTGTAGGACAGTGGGAAGGTAATACTATGTTAGATCAATTTTCTGTAAAGTTTCTGAATCCATAGCAATAATTTAGATGCTTTGTATGAACAATTTGAATAACATAAAAACAGAAAATGCATAAAAGTAAAATTTCATTTTCAACAACTTATCCTCACAGCTATGATAATCAAGAATTTACAAATGGTCTAAGTTATTGTCAACTATCAGCACCATCTGTTCTGTATTAGAGCCTGAATGAGTATGTTTGTGATTACTTTAGAGATTCAGTAGTATCCATATAAACTCTTTCATGTAAACACTCATGTTCTAACAGTTGGAGAGGATGCACACAATACTGGTGTTCCAGTAAATGTTGTGCATAGACTATCCATCCAGGCAGTAGCTTTATTAGCTAAGCATATCTCATAGAAATTCTGTCTTATTGTAACCTCATTTGAATTTTGATGTCGTCTTTTTGAAAAGAAAAGATCAAATGATGGCATATTTTATTTTAATGGAGCAAGATTCCTTGACCCCATTCCTAAATACATTTCATTTATGTGGAGATTTCTTACTTAAGAAATGTAGCATCCATCTGTTGAGAAATCTGGTAACAGCTCAAAGGGATCCTGGAAAATGTTTTAGGTATATGTTCTTCAGCCTTCCTGTATTACATTGGGTAAGGGCATCTGTCTGACTATATAATTGGAACTTTTGACATTCTCTTCACAGCCCATTCCCACAAAACCAACAGGAGGAGCCTTACCTGCACCAGCGGATCTTGATTTTTTCACTGAGCCAACTACAAACTCAGAGGACTCTGCTAAGAAGCCATTGTCCAAGGATTCTATCTTATCTTTGTATGGTACAGGAGCAATGCAACAACAACAACAACAACAAAGCACTCCAGGTAAGTACTGGCATGGTTCAAAGTATTAAGCATTGGCCCGTGACCAGTGGTTCTTTTTGGGTTCACAAGAAACAGAATGGTTAATTTTATGATGAATTCTAACCTTAAAGGAGCATTGCTGTAATCCTTTCAATATCGAGTATCCTCCATTACAGGAGCATTGTTATAATAGTTTAAGTAATCCTTACACGTAATTCTTTATGGGATGGTGGTGGCATAGTGATAATAAGTCCGGATGAATAATCCAGAGTCTCGGGCTAATCTTCTAGGATGTGGATTTGAATCCCACAATGACAGATTTGAACCGTTGACCTTGTAAACACTGTGGATTGTTGTAAAAACCTATCTTGTTTACTAATGCCCTTTGAGAAAGGGAAATCTGACATCCTTACCTGGACTGACCTACATGTGATTCCAGCCCTGCAGCAATGTGGTTGATGTTTAACTGTCCTCTGGGTAATTAGGGATACTGTCCTGGTTGGAGCAGTTTGAGCTCTGGTGGTGTTTGGAGCCTCATTGATACCTTGTACCTCTGTAGTGATTAGTGAGACAGAATGAAACAAATGAGAATTTTGTGAATAGCGTGCTTCTAGAGATGATTACGCTGTATCTCAAGGATGTAGGTGCTAAGAGGAAATGGTTGACTGCCAGACTGTTGAGGAGGGTCGGGCAGGTATGTAGGATGTCCTGAGTGTAGCTTGCTCCCCAACCAGTGGTCAATGTTAGCTCATCTGGGTAGTGGCATCACAGTTGGTTAAGCTGCATAACGAGGCAGAAAGAAGATCAGAAAGGAATAATTATGAGAGATTTTAAATTTAGGGGAACTAATCTAAGTTCCTAGGCTGCAGATATGATTCCAGGATAGTACTAGGGTCTCAGAGTTATACAGAGCACCCTGAAGTGGGAGGGTGAACAGCCACAATTTTTAGACCATATCAGTAACAATAATGCAGGTTGAAAGAGGTTTTGCAGGCAGATTTTAGGGGAATGAGAACTAAATTAATAAAGAGCACCTCAAAGGTAGTAATCGCAGGATTATTCCTGGAGCTACGGGAGCTTTTGCCAGTTCCATTGGAGAGGTTTTATACTAGCTTGGGAACCAAAGTGACGGCTTAAATGGATCAGATTAAGATCAAGAAACGGGAGATAGAACATCGGTTAGCGATGTAATCAGTGACTCGGAAAGACGAAAGAAATGAGGATTGAAGAGCATCCAGCAAAAGAAATTTATGGAGTTGAGCTGTTTATACTTCACTGCAAGGAGTATTACAAACAAGGCAGATGAACTAAGGGCACAGGCACATGGCAGCATGATGTCATTGCTATAACAGAAACCTGGTTAAAGGAGGGGCAAAGTTGGCAGTGCAATATCCCTGGATTTTGTGTTTTCAGGCAGGATAGAGTTGGTGACAAAAAAGGAGGGAGGGTAGCAGTATTGGTTAAAGAATCGATCACAGTTATGAGGAGGGATATATATTAAATGGGTTAACAAATGAGGCTTTATGAGTTGAGCTTAGAAATAAAAAAAGGGGCAGTCACACTTCTTGGAGTTTACTACAGAACCCCAAATAGTGAGAGAGAGAGAACACGTTTGAACAAATTTTGTCTATAGGAATAAGTGGGCAATAATAATAGGTGATTTTAACTATCCCAATATCAACTGGGCTTCAAACAATAAGGGGCTTGGCAAGTGAAAAATTCACGTACTGTGTCTAGGATTTTTTTTAAACAATATATGACAAGCCCAATGAGAAGTAATGCAGTTCTGTATTTAGTTTCAGTAAATGAAAATGGGCAAGTGGATGAAGCGATAGTGGGCAACCATATCACGGATAGTGACTACAGTTTGGTTATATTTAGTGTTATTATGGTAAAGGGCAGAGATAAATCAGTAGTAAAAGTTTTAAACTAGACAAAAGCAAATTTTACAAAACTGAGAAGTGATTTGTCAAAGGATAAACCAGTGGGAGGCACTAAAAGTGAGACTCTTAAAAAGTAGATGCGTCCCCACCAAAAAATTAGAATAATACTGCCAAATCTAGACCCCATTGGTTAAAATACAGGGAAAAATTAAGCAGCATAAGAAAGCTTTTGATAGTCAAAAAATCTCACAACGGCAGAAAGCCTAGACGAGTATAGAAAGTATAGCGATCAGGTTAAAAAGAAATAAGAAAAATCAAAGAGAGGGCATGAACAACTCTTAGCAAGCAAGATAAATGAAAACCCAAAGATATTTTAGCAGTATCTAAAGATCATAGGATAGTTATGGAAAAAATGAGACCTATCAAGAAGGGAACTTCTGTGAAGATGCAAAGAATATGGGAAGAATTTTAAAAGAATTATTTGTCTCCGTATTTACAAAGGAAAGGGGTGATGTAGATAGAGTAACCCAAGAGGAGCAGTGTGAAATATTAGACAAAATAATCATAAAAAGAGAGGAAGTGTGTGAGGAATTGGAATCCTTGAAAGTGGATAAGTCACCAGGACTAGATGGATTGTTTGCTAGGATGGTGAAGGATGCCAGGGAGGAAATTTCCAATCTTCACTTGACATGGGTAAGGCGTTGGAGGACTGCAAATTTGGTTCCGTTGTTTTAAAAGAATACAAAGGAAATGCCAAACAATTATAGGCCAGTCAGTCTTACTTTTGTGGTGGGCAAATTGTTAAAATCAATCCTGAGAGATCAGATAAACTGTCACTTAGAAAGGCATGGACTAGTTAGCATGGCTTTATTAAGGGGAAATCACGCCTTACAAATTTTATTGAATTATTTGAGGAAGCAACAAGGAGGATCGATGAGGGTCGTGTGGAGGATGTTGTCTCCATGGATTTTAGTAAGACATTTGACAAGATCCCACATGGCAGACTGGTCAAAAAAGTAAAAGCCCATGGAATACAGGATAACGTATTGAATTAGATCCAGAGTTGGCTAGTAACAGGAGAACAGGTTTAAACTTGTGTTCCACAGGGATCTGTGTTGGGACCGCTGCTGTTTGTTCTATATATTAATGATTTGGACTTGAAAATGGGGGTCACAATTGGGTAGTTTACAGATGACACAAAGATGGGCTATGTAATGAATAGTGTAGAGGATAGCTGTGAGCTTCAAAATGATATAGATAGATTGTTGGATTGGGTGGGACAGTGGCAGATGGAGTTCAACTCTGATAAGTTTGAGGTAAATGCATTTAGGGAGATCAAAAGGGAATATGCAATAAAAGGGAATATACTGAGAGGGGTGGATGAAGTGAGAGATCTTGGTATGCAAGTGCACAGGTCCCTAAAGGTAGCAGTGTAGGTAGATAAGCTTGTACAGAATGCTGTCCTTTGAATGACCCCCTTCTGTGCTATATCATTTCTTATGTTCTATTAGTGTGCATAAAAGAAGAGGACAGAGCAAATTAATATATGTCATTATCATAGAAGTTTTACAACCTGGAAAGAAACCCTTTGCTCCATTATTCATCAGTCATCAAACATTCATTATTCCTGCCATTATTGCCCTTTCAGGGAGTGACTTCCGGATGCCGACAATCCTCTGGGTGAAATCATTTTCCCTTCTTAACCTTCCTCCTTACCTTGAAACTGTACCCCCTATTTATTGACCCTATTTATTGACCGCTGTGCTATGGGGAAAAGTTTCTCCCTATTGCCACTCTCCATGCCCCACAGAACTCTGTATACTGCAATCAAATTTTCCTCAGCTTTCTCTGCTGTAAAGCAGCTAACCCTCTGAACCGCTACAGCCCAGGCAACGTCTTGGTGAATCTCCTCTGCACCCTTTGTGGTGCAATTGCATCCTTCCCATAATGAGGCGATCAGAATTCACACAGTACTCCAGCTGTGACATCACTGACGATATATCCAGATCTAATATAATGGGACCCACTGTTTCACTGGTTATTCAATATTTGTATTTTGTTTAATGTTACCTGCTATATTTTTTCATGTCCTGTCTTTGCTGTCTTAATTTATGTTTGAAGCAACCTCCTATACTTTCTGTACTCCTCAAGGGCATTTGCTGTTTTGAGCCTCTTGGTATTTTTCTTGAGCCACCTGTTTTTGTTCTTGTCTAATCCTGTACATCCCTCGACATCCAAAGTTCTCTGACTTGTTGGTTCCACCCTTCACCATTAGGGGAACAGATTGGCTAAGCACTGTCACTATTACCCTTTTGAATGTCTCCCAGTGCTGTGGAATTTTCCTGCCAGTAGCTGCTCCCTATTCACTTTGGCCAGATCCTGTCTTATCATATTGGAATTAACCTATTCAGAATGTTTATTACTGATCCATCTTTGTTCTTATCCATAGTTACCTTTAAACATTACTGAATTATGGTCATGATCACTGAAATGCTTCCCCACTTCCACATGCCTGGCTCCATTCCCTAAAATTAGGCCCAGCACTCCCTCTTGAAGAGCTTTCTACGTGCTGGCTTAAAAAGATCTCCTATGCACATTTTAAGAATTCTTCCCCCTCTACTTTATCTGTCCCAGTCAATATTGGGAAAGTTGAAATCCCCTCTACTATTACCTCATTGTTTTCACAGTTCTGAAATTTACCTTCAAATGGGTCTTTAAATCTCTTCCTGACTGCTTGTGGTTGTGTAGTACACCTCAGCAATATGTTTGCCTCCATTTTGTTTTTAGGTTTGACCCATTTGACCCCATTCACGGAACTTTTGAAGTTATCATCCCACCTTTATTGCAATAATTGGCTCCTTGATCCTCTTCTTTTATACCCATCTGTCTTACCTAAAGATGCTATACTCTAGAATATTGAGCTACCAGTCCTGTATCTCCCTCAAATGTCTCTCCAGGGCAGCAATGATGCCCATGCATTAATGAGCACCCTTAACTCATCTAGTTTTTTCACAAGGCTCCTTGCATTAAAATAATACCATCCAGCCTTGCCATGCTGCCTTGTGCCTAAACTACAGTTGCACTTCCATCCAGACTGACTAAGTTCTTGTTGCAGGACCTCATCCCTGTTTCTCCTGATGTCATTGGTTCTGATGTAAACCATGATCTGACTGTTTGCCCTTCCACTTCAGAATGCCCTGCAGGTATTCAATGGCATCCTTGTCTCTGGCCCAGGGAGGGAACATGCTAATCGAGTCACGTTTGTGGCCCCCAAAACGCAGAAATGCTATGTAGTACCCCTCACTATTGAATCTCTTATCATTATTGTTCAGTGTTTTTCTGGACACCCTGTGCGGTTTCTGTGCAGTTAGGCTCTGGCTGCACTCTTCAGAGGAACTGTCACTCTCACTGTGTGGTTAAGTGGTATGCATGTAAGCAGATGGGCTTTAGATTCCTGGCACATTGCAGACTGATTCTGGGGAAGCTGGGACCTATACAGCCGAAAAGGTTACCCCACCTAGAAAAGTGGTATGATGACTAGGCTGGGTAGTTTTTTGGTGCTGCTGGGTTTGAACTAGCTTTACAGAGGAGAATGGAACCAGGATATAGTACTTGAAAAGTTTAAAAAAGGTTTCTGAAGCATTGAGCGAAACAGATAGCATTGGATAAAAGGTGTCTCTGATTGTGGTCAGAGTAAGCGGTATTGCTGTGAGACCTATTTGAGGTTTACACTGCATGTTTATAAATGCTTGAAGTATGGTATATAAAGTTGATAGTCTGCAAATAGCCACATTTGAGTGTGATATTTTGGGTATAATGGAGATCTGACTTGACAAAACGCAGCACTTGGGTCCTAAATATTCCTGCTTAAAAGGTGTTTTAGAAAGATAGGAAAGGAAACAAGGGAAAACATGTGACAGTACTTTTTAAGAAAAAATATGATAGTAAGACGGATGTCTTGGAGAGATCAAGAACTGAACCTATTTGTTTACATTTTACAAACAATAAGGGCATCATTCCACTAAATATATTCTATGAGCCATCAACTAGTGGGAAAAATAAAGAGAAACAAATCTACAAGGCAAATGTAGAAAGGCAAAGTGTATTGAATACCTATAATGGGGGAGTTTAATTTTCCAAACAGACACTGAGAAAGGCATAGAGGAGCATAACAGTTTCTGAAAAGCTTTTCAGGAGAATTTTCTTGATATTTTCTAACTATCCTATCCAGAGATGTTATCACACAGCTCTAGAGCAGGTGGGACTTGAACCTGGGCCTCCTGGTTCAGAAGCAGGAACACTGTCACTGCACTGCAAATGTCTCTTAATGGAAAACTTGCCAACATTACCATGTTGTTAAACACGTCTGGATAAAAGGATATGAACCCAGGCTTCCAGGCTGAGATGTTTCTGGTCCAATAAGGAGGAAGATGTTGCCAAATCTGCTTTTGTAGAATAAAGTGTATCAGGTGTCAGTCAGGGATATTTTGCAAAAGTGATTGTTGCGTTGTAAGATTTAACTTGGCTTGGAACAAGACTAGGAACAACACAGAGTGAATGTGGGGAAGGGCTAAGTTGACTGGGTAAAATAGCATCAGGGATTGGCCGGAGAAATTCTGACAGCCTTTAAGGAGGTAGTAGGAACTGC
>NW_025973023.1:0-9323 GCF_021869965.1 Rhincodon typus
CTTCATCAGAAAAGCTTTTCTGATGAAGGGTCTAGGCCCGAAACGTCAGCCTCTCTGCTCCTATGATGCTGCTTGGCCTGCTGTGTTCATCCAGCCCTGCACCTTGTTGTCTTGAAAAGAATCAAATTCAGGTTTGTGCGGCTCAGAGATGGAGAAGCGTCCTTAAGGAAGGAAAACAATGTTTAATGCATTGTAACAGGTGCACAACATGTAGCCACAACAGCTGACTGCCTTTTGTGGGGCTATTTGGATTAGACAGACAATAAATATAGCATTAGACTATCTCTAAATTGCTTTTCAGTCAATGACAGTGCTATCCATATATTATTGCAGTCAATGTATTGTAGGAGCTTTATCTGCTTTTCTCAGTAAAATCTGAAATATAAGTCTTACTAGCCTAACATTTATCTCTCTGCCACAGTTGACACTTACAGGACAAGTGCTGAACATCAGAATTGGCACCAAGCAGTCATTTATTTCATTCATTCAAATTTTCTGAGTATTAGTGTAACAGAAATAGGAAGGCTAGGTCATTTTCTCAGAGGGGCACATTAAATACAGGACAGAAAAATGGACACAAATGTTTGTAGTGACTCAGCTTCAGAGAAACCAAAGTATAAACTTAGACAGTGGTTAACTTATGGAAGAATGAGAAATGAGAATCTAACAACAAGCAAGGAACATTGGTCATCTGGAGACAGACAAACTGACCTTAGGATAGTTTTGGCAGATGCCATTGCGGTAAGAGACTCGAAACACCTACAGTTATACAAAAACAACGAGCTAAGTGTATTCAGGACTGAACAGAATTTCTATAAAATTGTATCAAACAGCTTTGAACAAAAAAAAATCTACTTAACAAGTCCAATCAGTGATAGGTGTATGAACATTTTCTGCCACTTGAAGCCTGGAATGATCACTTTTATTCAGCATCTGGTAATGTCTTGGGTGAAGCTGACAATAACCACATAAGTGGAACCATTGCTTGCCTTCACACCTCCAAGTACAGTTTAATCATTTTTTGCAACTTTCAGCATTTTATTATGATAGTACAATTTGAATTATAAAATAACTGGTGGATTATATTTATGAAACAACATCAAACTCCAAGTCATGAATCTTACCACACAAAATTGACAGCTCATGCAACTTAAAGACTAACATTGGTGTATGTACCATATATCCATCACAAAAGCAGTTCTTTAGATATGTACAACATTTATATACTTTCTATATCCATTTTTTAAAAACAATCCTTACCAAGAGCATAGCAGCACTAACATTTATTTCAATGCAGTGACCTTCATCCTTTCAAATAAAAATGATTAAGATAAATGCGAGTTAGAAGAATATTTGAGTGTTGCCTATTCCAGCTAATGGAATAAGATTGACCTTTTTATTCTTAAATCAGAATCCAGGGACAGTAATGGGGGGAGTCCTAACATTTGGTCAATAAGCAATTTAAAGAATTTTCCTCAATCATTGTTCTCACACAAAACATTAGAGAGGATCAAGAAAAAATTGTGAGGATTACGACTATTAAACATCTTGGGAATGATTTATTTGATGCAATGTGTGTGAAAATACTCTGTATCAGCTTTATTTTAGAAGGCCTACACTTGGTTCTGCATCTGGCAGCTAATTTCCAGAAGGTTGAAAACATTGATAACATATGAGGTGCTCATAATAAAGGTGCTAATGCCTTTATGTTAAAAGGATTAATGTGTAAATTTCAGGAGCAGAGTTTGAGAAGACAGAATTAAATCACCATATAATCATGGCAGGGCAGTCAATTCCACCCTTACTTAGTGAAAGAAAGTCTTCTATCAAAGATAAGTATTCAGTTTACAACTGTTTGGGGATTTCACGGAGTAGATAATATTAGGCATCAATTTAGGTAGGAAATTTAACGTGGTTGGAGAACCTCTCTAAACCTGTCTGACATGGGAGAACATTGTCCGTAACTACATTAACAGCCAAGTTGAAAGGCTTGCCATTACAATAGCAATTGTCTATTTTATGGTTGCCATTGCTGAATTATTGGCATAGTTTCAAGACAGGGCAGATACAATTAGTTATAAAATGTGAGCAGTGAGAAAGATTCAGGGCAAGTTTTGCATTTGACATCTTGAGCTCAAAGGTGGTGCCATTTCTAGTTGGGATGGAGGAGTCGTCACATTCCACCTCTGTCCCCAAGACACAAGTGGGCAATGGAGAGATTACATTACCAGAAGGAGAAGGTGCAATGGTTTTGAATTCTATAGACATATGGGTTGGATGGCACTCCTCTGTGCCTGACAGTATACCAAAGCCTGAGCTTTGCAGAGATGTCTGCTGTCAGAGGCAAGTTGTCATGATCTCCTTTTTGTGTCAGAGCCAGTCACGGAAGGGAGCAAGTCAATGCAGCAGCTTTAATATTAGAGTTCTCTGATACAACCAGAACACCAGGCCCAGGACCATCATTTCATTCAAGCACACCCTTGACTAGTGCAGATATAGTTAGCTTGGTAGGTTCCCATGCACAGTTAAAAAGGTAGCCCTGACAGAAGCAGACACAGTGTGGGTGGCCCTCTTTGGCGGATGGAAGATAGCCACAGCCTTGCTCTTCTCGGTGCAGATGCTGGCCTTAGTCACAAGCCAGGTGGCTCTACTAAGGCCAGGAGAGTGAGAAGTGTATCATAGTTCCCCTAGGCAGCGTGGAGCCAGAGGCTCGAATTGGAAAAGCTTAGTCAGCTCATTTGCACAGCCTTAGCTCAGGATTTTGCACAGGAAAGCAATTCCATTGTGGCAAAACTTAATGGGTGCAGGAACAGTGCACTAACATGTACAGAATGCATGGTACACTGTGTAGCACAGTTGGAACAAAGAGACATGGAGTGAATGCCAGCTGTATGCTATCTGGTGATTACCTCTGCTCCTGGCTACTGCCCTGGATCACTGCAGATGACAGCCAGTCTTTTGTCTTTTCAAAAAAAAATTCACTCATCTTCTCAAGGGCAACTAGGGATTGACAATAAATCCGAGCCCAGAGCCATGTCCACAGCCTAAACAGTGAGTCAAAAAATCTGCAGGTCTCTTCCAATGATCTCGGGTACAAGCCAGGGACAGTCAGTCACTGGTAAAAATGACTCTCTCGATTGCCTTCATCACAATCAGTGTCTTTTGCCTTTCAGTTGTAGAGATCACCTACACATCAGGGTTCAGTGCCAGTGACTGATGCTGCAATGATGCCAATGCAGCAGTGTCTAGTGTCCTCATGGATAACTGTCATGGGCACTACAGTCACAAGCAGAAATACGTGAGCCAGCTGCCTCTACCTCATCTGAGGATACAGCAGGAGCAATCTTTAGACATAGCCAAGAGCAGAAACCCAATAGTTCACTGTGATTTGTTTCATTGTAAATGCGCGCATTGCATTTTATCAATAACAAAGGAAATGTTGAGCCTTGTGAGCTTCCCTTTTTGGCAAAAAAGGGGAGAAGTGGTCAAGCGAATACTCAATGATGAGACTGAAACCAGTGGACAGATGCACACCATGCATTAGGGGTTAGAGTTGGATGGGTTTCAGGTTGTGATTTTGCTCTTAGGCAGATGAAATTGAATTCCAGATATTACAGTCCTGCTGTTTGACTAGCCCTCATGAGAAACATGCCTCAATTAGATGTGCCCTGACCTTGACACCTCCTGGCCGAGAGCTTTTATTCTTAAATTAGGTCCAGACATTTTCCTGCTTAGTACTGACACCACTTATCTCCATATCTTCATCTTTCCCTTTATCCTTTCCTCCTCTGAGGAGCTGTGTTGATTTAGGACAATACCCTTATCGTTCTCTCTGGATGGTCATATTTTGGAGAATGCAGCAAACCACCACAATATCCGGGAACATTACAAAGTGTACTTCAGTGTACCAGTAGACCAGTGCAGGCACTGGAACCGCATCTTCTGAAGCTTTCTGCCTTGCTCATTGTGGTCCTTGTGAGAAGGTGGCTTCAGTTGTCGCAGTTCTGTGGCTCTGTGTAAGGGTCACATAAAGAACAAGCAGCCGTATCATCAAATTTATCCTTGACAAACCATCCAGAAATATAGGATGGTGACATGAAGAGTTGAGGTGCCACTGTCAGCCTGACAATTATGGCATCATGGAAACTGCCAAGATAATGAGCACACAAATCCATATTGTTCCTGTTGTGGTTCCAGAGCAGCTGAACATTTTAAAAAAATAGTGGCAACCCTGTGGATGAATTCCTTGATTGCTCATTCAGATCCTTCAGAGCCACATGGGTGTTACTGATGGTATTTCCTGTGTGGATATCCAGCCACATGGGTGTTACTGATGGTATTTCCTGTGTGGATATCCAGCCACATGGGTGTTACTGATGGTATTGCCTGTGTGGATATTCAGCCACTTGGGTGTTACTGATGGTATTTCCTGTGTGGATATTCAGCCACATGGGTGTTACTGATGGTATTTCCTGTATCTGTGGATATCCAGTGACAATGGCAACTCCCACTGCTCTGAGTAACTGCGAGGTCCCATTTGTTTGAAATTGCATGTACCGTCCATCCCTCATAAATAGGGTATCAGTGATCTGTGAGATGCAATAGCTTGTAGCTGTTTGCAACATGGGCTGTTGATCAATGGAAAGAGCCAAAGGCTAAAAAAATTCAAGGCCGTGGTGGCTTTAACAGCTATTGACAGAGAATAGTGAGCAGCACCACGAGGTCTGATGTCTTCCTCAAGAGGGGCACAAATCTCAGCTATCATCTGTCCAGATAGCCACTCTCTCCTGGGGCACTGATTCTCCGATATGTCTCAGCAGCTTTCTCTTCAACAGTGATCTTTATAGTGAGGGTATGGCCTCTTTTATCATCTTGACACTTGCTCCTCTCCTCTGCCCTCTTCATGACCTGAACTCTGCATTTGCTTATAGGATGTTGCTCCTCATTGCTACTCAACCCTACCTCAGACTATTTTCATCCCACGCACAGCTTGTTATCAACTGCACTAACAATGCTTAATGGCCTCCTATTTGATGTTTCCCCAGCCCCTGTAAGGCCATGACTCCTCCACTCATCCAAATCGCACACATCGCTTATTCTGTACACTCCACTTACACAACTGCATCGACATTCTCCTATACACATTGGTTTCTCCCAGAACCATCTGGGGTGTCTTGGGTCGGCTTGCTGCTCTCAATGCTTCTTGCTGGTATTAATCCAGGATACTGATGCCATGTGAGGAAGAATGCCCCAAGTGGCATCTTAGGCGGGAGATAGGCTTAATTTTCATAGGTCAGTAAATAAGTTTACTACACATTACTTAACAGCAAGTTATATTGCATCTAAGATGTAGGATTTCTGCTGTGAGACATCAGACTCAAAAAAAGTTTAAGTTCACATTACAAAGCACAAAACTCTAATAACGCTCCAGGTACTACCTTACATCCTGCTGGATGGAGTCTCTCTCGTGATATTAGTTAACCTTTCCAAGTCCAAATTGTTTTAAACAATGCATGTCAACAGATAACTACCTCTCTCAGCCATGGAACCACTCAATTGATTTACACAGTCACAACTGGATTCCTGTTGTGTTGTCCCCTCTTTTTACTTCAACTCTTTCTGGTCCATTGTGTATCTCACATTTCCCCACCAACAGATGTCATGACACACCTCTGGAGCAGGTAGGACTTGAATCTAGGTCTCCTAGTTCAGATCTAGGGATCTACCATTTCAATATAAGAATCCTCTTCCCCACATATATTCCCAATGGGCCCTTGATGAGCTGACATTCAATGAGGAGGTTAATTAGCCAGTAATCTCAAGTGTGTGGGCTGCTGGGTCCTGCCCTTTGTCCTCCTGAGCAAAATGGTCAACAGTCAGAAAGACAACTGTAAACTGTAACAATGTTAAGTGGCTCTTTCCATGTCTGCTACTTTATACTCACCCCCATTACTGGACAAAAGCTTTGCTCCTAGTAGAATGTGGAGTGTCATCTCAGAGAGAGTAAAGTGGGATGAACATTAATATATTTTGTTGAACTGAATTTTATCTCAGTTTAAATTGCTCAGTACGAAGAACAGGTTAAACATGTTTATTGTGTCCTGGACTGGTTTATGTTGGTCAAAGTTTAATTATGTGTAGAGCTGGATGAACACAGCAGGCCAAGCAGCATCATAGGAGCAGGAAGGCTGACGTTTCGGGCCTAGACCCTTCATCAGAAATGGAGGAGGTGAAGGGGGTTCTGAAATAAATAGGGAGAGAGGGGGGAGCGGACAGAAGATGGATAGAGGAGAAGATAGGTGGAGAGGAAACAGACAGGTCAAAGAGGCGGGGATGGAGCCAGTAAAGGTGAGTGCAGGTGGGGAGGTAGGGAGGAGATAGGTCAGTCCAGGGAGGACGGACAGGTCAAGGGGGCGGGTTAAGGTTAGTAGGTAGGAAATGGGGGTGCGGCTTGAGGTGGGAGGAGGGGATAGGTGGGAGGAAGAACAGTTTAGGGAGGCGGGGACGAGCTGGGCTGGTTTTGGGATGCGGTAGAGGGAGAGGAGATTTTGTATCTCCTCCCTACCTCCCCACCTACACTCACCTTTACTGGCTCCATCCCCGCCTCTTTGACCTGTCTGTTTCCTCTCCACCTATCTTCTCCTCTATCCATCTTCTATCCGCCTCCCCCTCTCTCCCTATTTATTTCAGAACCCCCTTCCCCTCTCCCATTTCTGATGAAGGGTCTAGGCCCAAAATGTCAGCCTTCCTGCTCCTATGATGCTGCTTGGCCTGCTGTGTTCATCCAGCTCTACACTTTGTTATCTCAGATTTTCCAGCAACTGCAGTTCCTACTATCTCTGATACAAAGTTTAATTATGTTTGTTTTGCGACTGGATCTCTTTTCCTGAAGCTGTTGGGCTCTTTTGTAAATTAAAGGTATGAATTTGAGTTGGAGATTAATCTTGAGAAATCAGAGATCAGGGCAATCATGAGAAATGGGATAAATAAATAGTAAGGACAAGGAACATTAAATGCAGCTATAATAAGGGACTTCATGGGTTTATTAGAAAGCACCATCATCCAGATATGTTGGACAGTATATAAGCTGGACATGAACAGAGTTATGTTGGTGGAAGTAGGCAGTACTGGTAACGAAGAGTAAGAGCAAAATACTGCAGGTGCTGGAGATCTGAAATAAAAACAGGAAATGCTGGAGAAATGAAAGAAAGTAATACCAGACGCAAAACATTACACTGTTTCTCTCTTCACAGATCCTGCCAGACAGCTAAGTTTCTCCAACACTTTCCGTTTATTACAGGTGATAAAGAAGCGAGGTGTAGATTGTTCTTTTTTGAAAAAGGGCCATCAGTTGCAATGATCGAATGAGAATTCATAATCATCTTCAAAAGGAAACTGGATAAAGCCTTATAATAGATGGGGAAATGGTAAGGAAATGAGAATATAGACTTTCAGAGAGCCAGGTCTGCATAATAAACAGCAAACACCTCCTTCTGTGTTATAAAATTCATTACAACTCATTTCTGTGGTGAGTGTGTTGCTAAGCAGAAATTGAAAGGTGGAAATCTATGGAAAACAAACAAAAAGCTAGAAATATTGAGTAGATCAGGCCATATCTGTGGAGAAAGAGTCAGCGTTAACATTTTAGATTAACTTTTCATCAGAGATTATGGTTTTAAAATAATCAACAAAAGAACCAGAAGGAAAATTTTAATAAAAAGATAAGCAGGGTGTGATTGAAATCTGGAATGCACTACCAAAACGAGTAGAAGTTTCAGATTTGCTTGGTATTTCAAAAGGTGATTGACATATTTGAAGAAGAGTAATTTACAGAATTAGTTGAAAGCTCTTTTGAAGAGTTCATAGAAGTCAGAGAATCCCTACAATGTGGAAACAGGCCCTTTGGCCCAACAAGTCCACACTGAACCTCAGAGCATCTCACCCAGACCTGTCCCCCTAATCTACATGTCACTGAACACCATGGGCAATTTAGCATGGCCAAACCACCTTACCTGCACATCTTTAGAATATGGGAAGAAACCAGAGGACCTGGAGGCAACACACACAGACACGGGGAGAATGTGCAAACTCCACACAGACAGTCACCTGAGGCTGGAATTGAACCTAAGTCTCTGGCGCTGTGAGGCAGCAGTGCTAACCACTGAGCCACCATGCTGCCCAACGTTATAGGCCATCTGCTAGATTGATGTAGCCTTTTGTAAATTGGGTGTGTGCAGTCTAGAGAAGCATCAATAAACAAACAAAAGGATGAAAATTCTCACAGACAGCAGCCAGGATGCACATCCAGAGCGAGACACAGCCTGGTGAGTATATTGTTTGGGGAATTTGGAGGAAGTGTAGGAATTTTGTGCAGAGGGGAAGAGTTGCTCTTTGCTTACTTCTTTAGCTCATTGCTTGTAAGGTTTTTTTTCAAACAGGATAAATTGAAGCCCAGGATCAAGGGCCCAACACAATACAGTGTTATCACAGGTAAGTTCATTGGTTGGTAATGACTCCTACTTCGACTATCTATTATAGTTTACTTTTGGATTCAAGGCAAATAGGGGAAATATTTAAAGGTTACAAATTAAAAGACCAGTAGGTTTTTTTTATAATGTGGAGGTGCCAGTATTGGACTGAGTGGACAAATTCAAAGTCACACAACACAGGTTATAGTGTCAGAGATAGTAGGAACTGCAGATGCTGGAGAATCCGAGACAACAAGGTGCAGGGCTGGATGAACACAGCAGGCCAAGCAGCATCATAGGAGCAGAGAGGCTGACGTTTCGGGCCTAGACCCTTCATCAGAAAAGGGGGAGGGGAAGGGGGTTTTGAAATAAATAGGGAGAGAGTGGGAGGCGGATAGAAGAGGGATAGAGGAGAGGATAGGTGGAGAGGAAACAAACAGGTCGAAGAGGCGGGGATGGAGCCAGTAAAGGTGAGTGTAGGTAGGGAGTTAGGAAGGGGATAGGTCAGTCCAGGGAGGACGGACAGGTCAAGGGGGCGGGATGAGGTTGGTCGGTAGGAGATGGAGGTGCGGCTTGGGGTGGGAGGAGGGGATAGGTGGGAGGAAGAACAGGTTAGGGAGGCAGGGACGAGTTGGACTGGTTTTGGGATGCGGTGGGGGGAGGGGAGATTTTGAAACTTGTGAAATCCACATTGATACCATTGGGCTGCAGGGTTCCCAAGCGGAATATGAGTTGCTGTTCCTGCAACCTTCGGGTGGCATCGTTGTGGCACTGCAGGAGGCCCAGGATGGACATGTCGTCTGAGGAATGGGAGGGGGAGTTGAAATGGTTCGCGACTGGGAAGTGCAGTTGTTT
>NW_025973024.1:0-9320 GCF_021869965.1 Rhincodon typus
ATTTTCCCGATGACAGATGTTAAGCTAACTCACCAACAGTTATGTGTGAATACCTGACAAAACTAGAGAGAAATCTGTGTGGTTGGAGACTCTCTGAGAGGCCGTGTGAACTTGGGTTGAGAAAGAGTCAAGGGGGTTAGTCGAGGCCCGAGGGAAGCTGTTGACCGCTGTCCAGGCTGGTCAAGGCCCAAAGAGATTAGTGGGGGCCTGTGTGGGTGTGGTCCGATCAAGGCCTGGTGGGGCTGGTGAACATAGAACATAGAACATTACAGCACAGTACAGGCCCTTTGGCCCTCGATGTTGCGCCAACCTGTGAAACCAATCTGAAGCCCATCTAACCTAAACTATTCCATTATCATCCATATGTTTATCCAATGACCATTTAAATGCCCTTAAAGTGGGCGAGTCTACTATTTTTGCAGGCAGGGCATTCCACGCCCTTACTAGTCTCCGAGTAAAGAACCTACCTCTGGCATCTGTCCTATATCTATCACCCCTCAATTTAAAGCTATGTCCCCTCGTGCTAGCCATCACCATCCGAGGAAAAAGGCTCCCACTGTCCACCCTATCTAATCCTCTGATCATCTTGTGTGTCTCTGTCAAGTTACCTCTTAACCTTCTTCTCTCTAACGAAAACAGCCTCAAGTCCCTCAGCCTTTCCTCATAAGACCTTCCCTCCATACCAGGCAACATCCTGGTAAATCTCCTCTGCACCCTTTCCAATGCTTCCACATCCTTCCTATAATGCGGTGACCAGAACTGTACGCAATACTCCAAGTACGGCCGCACCAGAGTTTTGTACAGCTGCAACATGACCTCATGGCTCCGAAACTCAATCCCTCTACCAATAAAACCTAACATACTGTATGCCTTCTTAACAACGCTATCAACCTGGGTGGCAACTTTCAGTGATCTATGCACATGGACACCGAGATCTTTCTGCTCATCCACGCTACCAAGAATCTTACCATTAGCCCAGTACTCTATTCCTGTTACTCCTTCCAAAGTGAATCACCTCACACTTTTCCGCATCAAACTCCATTTGCCACCTCTCAGCCCAGCTCTGCAGCTCTTCAGAGAAGGAAACTGTCATCCTTATCTGCTCTGGCCTACATGTGACTCCAGACTTCCAACAATTTGGTTGACTTTTATCTGCCCTCTGGGAAATTAGAACCAGAAACGCCCACATCCTGCTGATGAACAAAGTCAAATAGGCCGTTGCCTGTCTAGTCTGGGGGATAGCTCTCTCAATTTTGGCACAAGGGCAACTTGGCAGGATGATAGCCCGGAGAATGCTATTGTTTTGGGTGCCTAGGTGATGCTGTGTGGTCTGTTCAGATTTTTGATGGGACTTTGTAGTGGGTAGACACAGCTGGGTGGTGTGCTGGACCACTTCAGAGGGCAGTTAAGAGCTAACCACATTGCTGCGGGTCAAATTACTCACATTTAGGCCACACCAGGGAAGGATGGCAGACTTTCCCCTGAAAAGGGGCCTCAGTGATCCAAATGACTTTTTACACCAACCAACAATGGTTACAAGGCCACTATTAGACTAATTTCTTATCTCTCGGGGCTCTGGTTACTAGTTTAGTGATGTACTGCTATATCTCCCAAAAGAATACCTACCTCAGCTGCACCTTCCTACAGCATCTCCATATCCCTTAGTGCCCAAATATCTATTAACCCTTAATCTTGAACATGCTGAACAACTGAGAATCCACAAACCTCCAGGTTATAGAATTGTACAGGACAGAAACAAGCCCTCCAACTTGCCCTAGGTCAGAGAATTCCAAAGATCCGTCATCCTCCGAGCTAAGAAATGCCTAAACTCCATTGTGCTTCTTAGTCTGAGACTGTGCCCCCAGCTCCAGCTCTGCCCTAAAGGGATCATCCTTCTAGCATCTACCCTATCACAGGGTCTGTAAGAATTGTTTTTATTTTCAAATGAGATCAGCTCTCATTCTTTAAACTCTTGGAAATACAGGCCCAGTCTCCTCGGTCAATACATCCTTACTAAGGCAAAGGGACCGAACCTTCCTCATAGCATCTACCCTTTCAAGTCACTTTGGTATTTTCCATGTTTCTGTTAGTTGCAGTTAGAGTGTGGCAGCCACTTTGTACCCAGCGTAGGAATGAGGAAAAAAAAAACGACCAGATCCACTCTTCGTGAAGTTAGCTAAGGGATACATGTTGCCCAGGGCACCAAGAAAAACACAAGCTCTTGTTCAAAATGAAGAGGAGACACTTGCCAAGAGGCTTCTGAGTCTGAGGTGAGACAGATACGCACAAAGCCTGGATGAAACACTAAACAGCAACCTCTGGTTCCAGGCAACACCATCAGGTCAGGAGAGGGATGGAGGGGGTGAGAGAGGGGAAAAGGGGGAATGGAGTGAAGAGCAGTAGGGTTGGAGAAGGAACGGAGGGGTGTTTGTGTGGGCAGGTGGGAGTGGAAAGAGAAGGGGAGGGGAGGACACAAACATTTTGGGAAGCTTTGCCGAAGACCCACCTCAATCAGCTTCTCACATGCCAAAGCAACATCGGGCTCAGTCTCCCATTTGTGGTACTCTCGCAGAATAACGTAGGTATTCTTTTCCTTCACCACCTTACGCCCACTTCTCGTTGCCATCAGCTACAAGTGAAAGGGAGATTTAACTGGAGATACCGTGAGATAGAGACGTGTCTCAAAGCCACTGTATTTTCTGATCACATGGAAGGATAAACTTGGTCACGGCAATTGTACGGTCAAGGGGAAAGGACTATTACCCTTTATGAGCAAAGCATTAAACACGCTCAGGACAGGTCCAGCACAATGTTAAATACAGAGTGCAGCTTCCTCTAAACTTTAAACTGAAAGTATGGCTTCCTCAAACATCCCCAGGACAGGGACAGCACAAGGTTAGATACAGAGTAAGGCTCTCTCTACACTATCCCCCAAACAATTGCAGGACAGGGACAGCGTGGGGTTAGATACAGTGTAAAGCCTCCTCTACACTTTCCCCAAACACTCGCAGGATAGGGACAGCATGGGATTTGATACAGAGTAGAGCTCCCACTACAGTGTCCTCATCTAACATTTACAGGATAGGTACAGCACATGGTTAGACACAGAGTAAAGATCCCACTAATCTTCTAAACGGAAAACAAAGTTGCCCCAGTACTATCCCCATCAAACAACCCCAGGAAAGGGACAGCACACGGTAAGGTACAGAGTAAAGCTTCCTCTACACATCTCCCTGTCAAACACTCACAGGACAGGGACAGCACAGGGTTAGATACAGAGTAAAGCTGCCTCTATACTGACCCCATCAAATACTCCCAGGACAAGGACAGCATGGGGTAGGAGGAAACAAAAACAGAAATAGCTGGGAAAACTCAACAGATCTGGTAGCATCTGTGGAGAGAAGGCAGAATGAACATTTCAGGTCCAGTGACCCTCAAAGGGGGTGTGATCCCTGTCATGTTTATCCTGTCTGTCTCCTCACCCAGATTGACACCAAGCAGCTGTCTGAGGCTGGAGAAATACCAGCTCAGCCATGAAAACACTAGCACAGTAAGGAACAGCACACTCAGGAGTCCCTGAATTGGTCACCACATTAGGGGAGATGGTGACAACACTGAACTACATGGATTCAAATCCCATCTTGGTAACTGATGCGATTTTTTTTGGTTATTAAAGAGATGAGGGTGTCACTGGCCAGGCCAGCATTTATTGCTCATCCCGGGAGCAGTTAAGCGTCAACCACATAGCTGTGGGTCTGAAGTCACATATAGTTCAGGCCAGGTAAGGATGGCAGTTACCTTCTCGAAAGCACATTAGTGAACCAGATGGGTTTTTTCTGACATTGACATTTGATCCTTGGCAGGATTTGAACCTGGGTCCCCAGAACATTATCTGGGTCTCTGGATTAACAGTCCATTGAAAATACCACTAGGCCATCGCCTCCCCTGATTGTGATATTTGAATTCAATTCATTAACCTGGAATATAAAGCTAATCCCAGCAACGGTTGGGATTGCTCTGTGTCTAACCATATGCTGTCCCTGTCCTGGAAGTGTTTGATGAGGACACTAGTGGGAGCTTTACTCTGTATCGAACCCCGTGCTGTCCCTGCCCTGGGAGTGTTTGATGGGGGACGGTGTAGAGGGAGCTTTACTCTGTGGGCCATAAAATAATCTTCAAATGCTGCTCTTAAAATCTCTCTCATCTGCTATTCTGAAGTACTTCTTAATCTACCTGTTCAGACATACTATTACACACCTCTGGAGCAAGTAGGACTTGAATCTGGGCTTCCCAGCTCAGAGGTAGGGCCACTGCCACTGGGCCACAAGAGCCATCCTCTACCAGCCTTTCCCTAATGGGTTTCCACAGCAATGTGGTTGACTCATTAATGGAAGCAAATGCCCATATCCCATGGAAAGAATAAGAGCCACGTTTTCTTGACATTTATTTGCCTGTGAAACACTTGGGAATGTCCTGACAGCGTGATGGCCACAACACACATTCAAGCCTTTCCTTCGGTACACCCTGCCCAGCAGGTACACACCAGGTTGACGGCCTCCAGCAGCATTTTGCGGATGTCTGGGTCCTTCTCACGTTGCTTGTCTTCAGGAAGATACTGGAGGTCTACAGGCAGGCCTACATCAGAAGACAAGAGGCAGACGCGAATTATTCAGCAGCAAGATGTGAGGTATCACTGACCGACTAACAATGCAATCCACTCCAGAAACCAGAATTGAGGAGGACATTTCAAATGATGTCAATTAACTGGTGCTGCCATGTCACCCTTGTGCCTACCCCTTCAAAATCCTACGCATACAGCCTCAACTTGAACCAGCTCCTCTCACTATTAACCCCCTGCACCCAGTTGCCATGTGTTTAACACAGAGGTATCCTGCCTTCCCCTATCGGCCTCCAAACAGAATAAACTCTCCATTCTCCGTCATTTAAATCTTTACACTGCTCCGCACACACCCCCTCCATCCCACCCCAGTGGAGTACAAAATGTCTCTGCCTCTTGTAGCACAGTAGGAGTGTCCCTAACTCTGAGTGAGAGTGCTGGCTTCAGATCCCATCTGCTCCAGCGGTGTGTAATAACAAGTTGATTAGAAAACATCTGTAGGTTCACAGAGGAGAAATGTCTACATGCCCCAGTGATGGGTCAGACTTATTGGAATGTAGGAGTAAAATAAAATCTGTCCAACCTGGGAATGCTCTTTGGACAAGTCCATGTCACCTCTGCCTCCTATAGGATGGAGATTCCAAAATCTCCAGTGCTGACATCATGGATCCCTGTCCTTTCTCATTGATCCCTGTGCCTTTTCCACTGTCTTTGTTCCTCCTTATCCACTGATCCCTTTCCCTCCTCACACACAGATCCCCGTGCCTCCTCACACACAGATCCCTGCGCCTTTCCCACAGATCCCTGTCCCTCCTCACCCACTGATCCCTGCATCTTTCCCACATTCCGTGTCCCTCCTCACACACAGATCCTTGTGCCTTTCCCAATGATCCCTATCCCTCCTCACCCACTGATCCCTGTGCCTTTCCTACATTCTGTGTCCCTCCTTACCCAATGATCCCTGGGCCTTTCCCAATTCCATGTCCCTCCTTACCCACTGATCCCTGTGCTTTTCCCATATTCCCTGATCCTTCTCACCTTCCATTTCATCCTCGGTCAGTTCCTCAGGGCCAGCCAATGGCAGCAGCAGGTAAGGGAGGATGTCAACTTCACTGCCAAGCAGCCACGGATGATGTGCTGTGGAGAGGAGATGAAGACAGACAGGATCAGTGAGCAGCCTCCCTTTGCACTATAGCAATTCTGAGACTCTCGCTGGTGACAGCAGTATGGCTCCTTACGAGACAGAAACATCTCATCCCACCACCACCAGCAAATTCAGATCAGCACCCACCCACCGTGACACCACCTTCAACGCGAGGAGGCAAATCTCTCAACTGGAAGACGACATTGCCATCGTAGCACTCCCTCCTTACCGCACACTCACAGACCTGCACCCACTTAGCACAAGATTCATTTCAGTTTTTAACTTGCTAGTTGGACTGCAATGGTTTTTCTCAATCAATATAGTCTACAGTGAGGGCCCTATAAAGTGAGAGAGTAGAGTTGTGGATTTTTAATTCTTTCTTTGGGGTGTGGGTGTTGCTGAATGCATATCCCTCATTGCCCTGGACAAGGTGGGGGTGAGCTGCCTTCCTGCACTGCCACAGTCCTTAGGGGACAAGAAGTCACACAATGCTTAGGGAGGGAGCTCCAGGATTTGTGCCCAGCGACACAGGAGGATACATTTCCAAGTCAGGATAGTGACTGATTGGAGGGGGTACTCACAGGTGGTGGTGCTCCTACAAATCTATCTTTTGGTAGTTAAGCCTTGGCACCTCTCACCTATCCCCACAGACCCAAGGTTTCATGCAGGATCACTGACCGAGATCAATTCAAACCGCAAAGTGAACAAGGGGAGGTCCCAGTCCCAATCAATTGTACAACACCCAGTATTTACCCAGCTCGAGTTACACTGTCTACACAGAGCTCAGACTTGGATCAGAAAGAGGCAACTCAGCCACCTGCATCACATCCCATGCCATTCAGATGCACACCCTCACAACCTTATCGGGGGGGTGGTCATACAGTTCTGGTTGAAGTGCGCAGGCCCTACTCCTCTCTTTCCCCTGTCCCCCCACACATCCCCGGATCCACCAACCGGTGAGACACTCACTGTGATCAAAGCAGCAATTGCGGAGAGTGCCCACGACCCCTCCTCGGCGAACACTCGAGGCCTCATACTGGGTGTAAGGGAGAAGTCGCTGAACGACACACCTATAGGACAGGGAACAAATCACACTAATCACAACAGCTCACCCCACCTCACACCAGCTACAGAACACAAACTATCAGCTCCACAGTAGGATGATTCAGTTTTGGCTTCACCTTGGTAAAATGCTGAAGGATATTTCCAGCTCTACACCACTGAATTTAGGGTCATGTGAACAGACAAATTAGAAGTAGCAGGCACCATTTGACCACACTAATACCCCCAATATCTGCCATTCAATAAGGCTGTTGTTAATCTGATCCACTTTCAAGCTTGTCCGCCCAATAACCTTTCACTCCCTTGTTAGTCAAGGATCTTTCTATTGTCACCTTAAGAATCCTGAATGATCCTGCTTCCACCACTTTCTGTGGAAGAGAGTTCCCAAACATACACTAGCCTCAGAGAAAACATTTCTCCTCATCTCCACCTTACATGGGAGACGACTTCTTTTTAAACTGTGTTCCCTATTCTAATCTCTCCCCCAAGGAGAAACATCCTTTCAACTTCCACCCTGTCAGCTCCCCTCAGCATCTTCTGTGTTTTCAGTAAAAATCACCTCTCATTCTTCTCCAAGGCAATAGATTCAGACCCAGTCTGTTGAATATTTCATATTAAAGATAACCTCCTCAGACAAGAGATCAACTGAGTGACCCTTATCTGAACTGCTTCTAATGCAATGATTTCCTCTCTTAAATGAGACCAGAACTGTACACACTACTTCAGATGTGACCCAACCAATGCCCTGTATAAATGCAGTAAACAATGACTTTTACACTCCATTTTCTTCACAAATACCAACATTCTGTTCGTCTTCCTAATCATCTGCTGCAACTGCAGGCTAACCTTTTGCAATTTGTGTACCGGGACACCCAGATACCTATGTAATTCAGAATTCTGCGCTCTCTCAATTTAAATAAAATGCTGCTTTTCTGTTCTTCCTGCCAAAGTGGATACATACAGCACACGATTAGATACAGTGTAAAGCTCCCTCTGCTCTTCTGAACTGAAAGTTAAGCATCCTCAACACTACTCCCATCAAACACTTCCAGGATAGGTACTGCACGGGGTTAGATACAGAGAAAAGCTCCTTCTACTATTTTAAACAAAGCAAAGTTAACTCTATTCTTTTAAACTAAAAGTAAAGCTCTCTCTATGCTTTTGAACTGACAGTAAAGCTCTCTCCACCCTGTCCCCATCAACACTCCCCAAACATGGACAGCACGGGGTTAGCTACAGAATAAAATTCCCTCTACTCTTTTAAACTGAAAGTAAAGCTCCCTTCAAACTGTCTGCATCAAACACTCCCAGGGCTGGGACAAAACAATACTTTTCACTGCGTCTCAGCACATGCGACAATAATAAAACAAATCACTGCTCCCAGCAAACACATCCAGGATAGGTGCAGCATGGGGTTAGATGCAGAGTAAAATTCCTCTGTTCACTAAAACAGAGTGAAGCTTTCTCTACTCTTTTAAACTGAAGGCAAAGTTTCCTCAACACTGGAGTAAAAATCACCAATCTGTCCCTGGTCCATCCACATCAACACCATGGTTAGGAAAGGACACAAACTCCTCTACTTCCTCAGCAGGCTAAGGAAATTTGGCACGTCCATAATGTCTTACCAATTTTTATATATGCACTGTAGAAAGAATCCTATTCAGACACATCACAGCTTGATATGGCAACACCCCTGCCCAAGACCACAAGAAATTACAGAATTATGAACACAGCACAGCCCATCACAAAAACCAGCTTTCTTCCCACTGACTCGGTCTACACTTCCCACTGCTTTGAAAAAGCAGCCAAAATAATCAAAGACCCCTCCCAACGTGGTTACACTCTCTTCCACCCTGTTCCATCAGGCTGAAGATACAAAGCTTTGAAAACACGTACCAACAGATTTAAGAACAGCTTCTTCCCCGCTGTTATGAGATTTATGAACGGACCTCTCATATATTAGAGTTGATATTTCTCTGCACCTTCTGTTCCATCACTGATGCACTTATGTAGGGTATGATTTGTCTGGTTAGCACGCATAACAATACTTTTCACTGTGTCTCAGCACATGTGACAATAATAAATCAAATTACTGCTCCCATCAAACACATCCAGGATACGTGCAGCATGGGGTTAGATGCAGAGTAAAATTCCTCCTATTTTAAACAAAGCAAAGTTTCCTCTACTCTTTCAGATTAAAAGTAAAGCTCTTCTACTCTTTTAGACAGACAGTAAAGCTCTCTCAACACTGTTCCCATCAAACACTGCCTGGACAGGTACAGAGATAGTAGGAACTGCAGATGCTGGAGAATCCGAGACAACAAGGTGCAGGGCTGGATGAACACAGCAGGCCAAGCAGCATCATAGGAGCAGAGAGGCTGACGTTTCGGGCCTAGACCCTTCATCAGAAAAGGGGGAGGGGAAGGGGGTTTTGAAATAAATAGGGAGAGAGTGGGAGGCGGATAGAAGAGGGATAGAGGAGAGGATAGGTGGAGA
>NW_025973025.1:0-9318 GCF_021869965.1 Rhincodon typus
GATTGGTTTCACAGGTCGGCGCAACATCGAGGGCCGAAGGGCCTGTATTGCGCTGTAATGTTCTATGTTCTATGTTCCTGAGCAAGTGGTGGATGTGGGCACAATTACAATGTTTAAAAGATATTTGGACAAGTACATGAACGTGAAAGGTCTGGAGGGACATGGGCCAGGACCGGACAGGTGGGACTAGTTTAGTTTGGGATTATGTTCGGTATAGGCTGGTTGGACTGAATGGCCTGTTTCGGTGCCATATGACCCTATGACAAGCTCATGGTGATAAAAGTGGACCCTAACCCTATCACATTTTTGTCTGAAAGAAGTGTGAAAAGCACAAGACTGTTTAATATTTTCATTTCTGATCTCCCATGGGCATAACAAAAGACAGATCTCACTGTTCAGACAAGCAAGCGTAGAGGATAATTGGGAATTTTAAATTATACATTCTGTCATTACTTTTGATACATCCATTATAAATTCCAATACTTACACTTACAATGGAAAAAGGTGACAAATACAAGTGACAAGTTTGTAACATAGGTAATGGTACAGAATATAAAAACAATTGTTAAAAGTTCTTCCGTAATGTGTATAAACTATTGAATATGGTGAGTAAACCATGCAATTTTTTTGTATTTGTACTGTAACAATATAAATAAAGGCTTCAGTCTCTGTGGTGATTTCAACAGAAACATGAAGCTCTTTGAAGAGGGCAAGGAGAAAGGCTGGAGCGGCAAGTAAGGCAGGGAATGTCTGAAGTTTTACAAAGGAAATTCAGAAGCTTCCAGAGAATTTGGCAGTGGTTTACAAGATCTGATCAACATTAGTGGGCCAGTTACAACCACTGGAATATTGAGAAAAGAGATGAAGAGAAATATATTAAGCATATAAGTATTGTACAGGTATTCTAGGGAACTTTACAGATTGTGAACTGACTTAAAAAAAACACAAAACATTGAGTAGGATCAAAACTAGAGTTGGCTGAGGAAGTCTCAATGAAATAAACATTCAAATTAACAAACAGGAAGCTGTGCAGTAACTAGAAGGTAAATCATTTTTGAAAGATTGTTTAATACTCCAATTTATTTCTAGGAAATGTGCTGCTTTATAAAAGTCTACGTAACTGCAAGCACAGCACTTACATCACAGAAGCAACTTGCAAGGTACCAGCCTCCTTAGAATTGCAGTAATGTTCAGCACACTCGCAGATAAGACGCAGTGTTCTTACTGTAGTAATATGAAACAACAGTATTATAAATTTTATTTTTAAATCATTTGTAAATTTTGTACAAGATGGGAAATACTAATAGCAACAACAGCTTGAATTTATCCAGCATTGCTGACATTGCGAAACGTCCTAAGATGCTTTACAGGAGTTTTAAACAAAACTTGACACTGAACCATTCAAGTAAATATGAGAGCAGATAAATAGAAGATTGGAGGCAAGTTTTATAGAACACTTTAAAGGAGGAAAATGAAGGGAAGCACGATTTGGGTTGGAATTCAAGGGATTTGGTACCTGAAAGTGCTGCTACTAATGACAAGAGTAGATTGGAGGTTTACAAGAGGCCAGGGTTGAGAACAGGAATTGAGGGTTTAAGAGTTTGGAAGAAATTTCAGAAACAGGAGATTTGCGAAAAAAAGGGTAAGGATTTTAAAATTGAGATATTGCTTACTCGTCCAAATTAGAACATGGACAACAGAGTTTTGGATGATGTCAAGTGTACAGAAGGAAGAAGATGGTCCAGCATCATCCATTGCAATCATAGTATAAATGAAGGTTTCGGTAGCAGATGAGGTGATCTGGGGCACAGTCAGGCACTGTTACAGAGTGGAAAGCAACTATCTTAATGGTGGTGTAGATATAGAAAGAAACAACTCGAGATTGCTGTCATATTCTGGGGAAACTTCCTAGGGTGGATATGGATGGGGCAATTTTTGGGCCTCCAGCTGACAGAAGCCCAACAATTTGCTGACAGTGGATCAACCTCCTTCCATGTAGAAGGCTAGCGGCTTTGTGGAAGCAGGGGGTGGGGGAGTGGGAGGCATAAAAAGCAGCCTTGTAGTCCCAACCCTCACCTACAGAGGTTCTCCATTTACCCTGCAAGGTTCCCTGACCTCATCTGCTTACATGTTACCTTTTACTGAGCTGTCAAAGGATACCTCTGTGTTGAGGCTCTTGGAGGTCTTTGACTTAGCTTAGCTGTACTTATGTCTCCCACTAGGGCTGCTGAGGCTTCACAGTTGCCAGCTTTCTGAACGGTAGACCAGAGGTAGCCAATTAGGAAAATCGCCAAACTGGTCTCACTGCCAGCAAGTGTGCATTCTGGACCTGCTTTCCTGTCTGAGGTCAGGGCAAAAGCATATAGTAAAGCACAGCCCATTGACTTCTAGCTTCCCAATAGAGTGTTGGAGTAAATTTTTGCTCATCCAGTACTGGATACTGGATAGGCAGTCTGATAAACTGCAGAAAGATAATGGCTGAGAAGGGTGGTGGTAAGGAGAAGCATACACGTGGAAACTGATGCTGTGTTTTTGGCTGAGAATGCCAAGGGCTGCATTGGGATGAGAAAAAGAAGGGATCAGACTCCAAAGGAGAAGTGGCAGGCGGGAGTCACCCAAGCTATCGGTGTAGGTGATTGACTTCAACTGGCTAGATATGAATGGAACCAGATGAAAGTAGTTCCATCTTGGTGGACAACAGTGCAGACATGCTGGAAGAAAGTGGTGTGGTCAATGGCAAAGATTGCAGACAGATTGAGAAGGATAAGGGTACCTCTGTCACAGTCACTGACACAAACAAACAAAAATATGCTACCTCATATGTCTTTAATTTATCCTTCAGGAGACGCATAAACAAGTTCAATCGATGTCATGACTTGTGGAAACTTTTTTTATCTCTTTGCTGGTGCCCAGTGTTTTTTAAAAAAAGTGAATTATATGCTTATTTTGCTTACAGCCACTTGCTGAAAGATAGAACTGGAGTCAAGTTTTTATATATGCAGTATGTGCAAGCTTTTATTTACAGAGCCACACTATATATTGTGTACCCAACAACCACAGTTTCAACCTACTCCTAGCTATTCCTGCAATTGAGTTCTCTAATTAATGACCATCACTTGAACTAAATAGTCAATTGATAAACAATTAAAAGCAGACCAATAAAATGTTTCTCATATTTCCCTTATACATGATTACCTCTCAACCCTTTATTGACTTGCACATCACGTTCTATAAATGTCTTTTATTTCCCAAATTTCTCTCATCACACTTGTTTAACTATCTCCCATTTTCCATTTAAGTACTATTACTCTATTCCTTTCCCTGTGTATTCCGCATGCTTTACTCATTCCTCTTTATTTTGTCCTATTGATCTACAAGATCTTTGCGTTCTTATGAAGGATGTATTTTTTTTCCTCCTCCTATCTGCCAAATCCATAAAATGTCTTGTTAACTGATTCCCTCAGATAGCGTTGTATCCGCTGAGTGTTTTTAGCACTTTGTGGTTCTGTTGGAGATTTTCAGAATTCTTCATAATTCAGCAAATATTACTTAAACAGCAAATTTGCATTTTCAAAGGATCAAAGTGAAAACATTAGTGAATGCAGAACACAGACAATGGCAAGATCAATCTGATTTAACTACCACAAGGGGAGCTATTCAGTAACAGAATCAAATTCCATTAATTTTATTAAATATAGTCAATGCTCACCAATACATTCCAGCTTCTTTTGTGGACAGTATTCTTTGGTTATTAACCTTAACTCCTGTACCGCCACTTCATAAGGGTAGGAATCATCTGAAGCAGATTCCTCGGGGAAAAGCTTAGCTGGAACACCAATATCTGCTGGGATGGCATTCTTGTACAATTTCATGCTCTTTTCAAGAGCTATTTCCCTCTGTACATTCACTTTTCTGAAAGAAAACAGTGAATACACATTTATCAACTGTGAATGCTGAATCTCTTTTGTTTCTCACATCAGTCAAGGAAGGAAGCCAATGTATTTTGAGCTTTGTCTGATTCAAACACAATGACTTGGGTGTTAATAGGAAATCCAGAACTTCATGTTTTCTCTCATGCAGTGTAGTTTTAACTTCAAAAGCATGCAATATCTTTCGCTTGGCAGGATCTCTGCACAGCAGTCCAACTGACTGATTGATGTGGCTTCTCTGCAGGCGGGGAGGAATCCACAGTACGCCACAGGAGCCAGTCTGTCTTGTCTATAACCTGGGGGGCTGAGGTAAGGGTAGGTGGCAGTGGAGCACAAGTGACGTAGATGCACCCAAATTCAACCCAAAGCTATGCTTCTATCCATCCCTTACGTTTCCTGATTTCCAAGAACCTGGATGTCCTATGTTACACCTGCAAAGCAATTTAAGTCAAATATTTAAGCTACCAACCCGCTTCCTTGTCCAGTTTTTGTTAAATCCAGGTTGAAGTCAGGTCTGAGACTTTGAAAATTTTAACACCTGACATTGAATAGAAGTTAAAATTCTCCCTTACACGTTTTTTTTGATATTTTTGGAACATCTCGAACTAAGCAGATCAAAATGACAGCGAGTGCCATTTCTTAGTGACCAAAATGTAGCAGTATACAGCACCCACAGAATTTGAGATTCATAAGCAATTTCATTTGGAATTCAAAGGAGAGTTTAGTCCATTAGACACTTCTCATAACAGTAAGTCAATTAGACTGGAGTTGAACAAGCGGCACACTGTTGTTCCGATGTGTACTGTCTACAACCTGAAATGCAGCAACCCGCCAAGGCTGCTTTGCCAGCACCTACCAAGCATGCCAACGTCATAACTAGGATGACAAAAGGTGCCGGCTAAACAGAGGCCTGCAGTTGGGGGGTAGCAGTTGGTAAGGCATCCAGTATTATGGCAAGATCCAGGCCTCAGATAAGTGAGGGCAGGATGTGGGGCAATGTGGGATAAGAAGGTGGGGGAAGATCAGGAGCCGGAGAGGAGTTTGGTTCTCCGTGGGGCCTCCTCTTCCCAAGGCCAGCTGCTTTGATCATGCTCTTAGTGTATATGTTACTTTGATTGGTTGAAAAATAATCACAAAATCATTCTTCAACTTCTACAGCAAGCATTAGTACATGGTATTTTAACAAGGAACAATTTTGTTACCACATTCAACTCTACTTTCAAACTAAAAAAAATGCTGTTGACTGCAAATATAACTTTTCTCCACCAAATTAAAAATTCAGATATCCATTCCTTGTAAAATTTATATGTAATACATTACCTAAACAGAGCCAAAAGGAACATCCAGATAGGCCGGAACAAAGCTTCCTCAATGCTGGCCAAGCACTGATCTTTTCCAGTCGGAGTGTTGAGAGGTTCAAAGGCAAGAATACACAAGGACAGTAGCCTATCTGTAACAAACAAAACAGAGACAAGAATGTTAAATAAAAATACTTCCAGCCAATCAGAAAGGACATACACTGACAACAGAGCGGGCCATTCAGCCCACTGTGTCTTGTCAGGCACAAAGATCTAATTACATTCATCTAACTTTCCAGCTCTTGATTCATAACCGTGGAGGTTATAGTAACACAAGTGAATATCTAACTGCTACTTAAATGTGGCAAGAGTTACAATATCTGGTTAACGTGCAATTCCAAATATTCTAATTTGCTTATTCATAGTACGATTACAAAGTACATGGTAGAACCCGTAAACAAAAAACAACAATTAATTGACCCCTAAATGAAAAAAACTGCCAACAAGCTTTCAGCTTTCGCAGCACTTATTTTAACATGAATCAGAAGCAACACAAATTAAACAGAAATGAACAGGCAAATCAAGTAAGATAAACTTTATATAGTCAATAAAACAAAGATACATCTTACACAACAAAAATATCTGCATTACCTGCTGTTGATATGCACCACTATGCAGCTACACTATTCACATTTCTTTACTCACACAGGGTGGCTAAAAGTCAGATTTGACAACAGCTTTCATCAGTTTCATAGCTATGATCGTCATCATCAAGACACACACATTTGTGAATCCTTACCCTCCCTTGAGTTACGACGATGCAGAGGTACCGGTGTTGGACTGAGTTGGACAAGGTCAAAATCACACGACACCAGGTTATAGTCCAGCAGGTTTATTTGAAAACAAAGCTTTTGGAGCATTGCTCCTTCCTCCGGTGTAGTGAAAGAAAGACACAGAATTTACAAGGAAATTATCAAACGATCAGACAACTGATGCGAAGGTATTGAATAAACCTAAAATGGCTGGCTGACTCCCTCCTGTTAAATCTTTAATCAGTTAGAAAGGAGATGCAGGTTTTGATTGATTAAAATGCAAATCCCAGAAATTCTTTGAAGTCATTGCCGCGAGATAACTAAAGGTTTTAGTAGTGTATACAAGAGGTGACATCTCGGGTCAGACAATGCATTTTAGGTGTGAGGCCTTGTTTAGAATCTGTCTGTGTTTTAACCTGGAGTCAGGCTGGCTTTAATCAGCTTGCACACAAGATACAGCAGAAAATTACGAGACACTGCTAAGCAGACGAGGCAACGGAACTACACCACCTATATGCACATCAAGAACAAGAAACTTGAGAAGCTTGGCATCACCAACAGTAATCAAGTCTCCCCAGTATCACAGTTGAAATGGTACCACCAGGGGGAAATTCATTGTCAACCTATCTGACCACACCCTTCCAATGGACAAAATCGAAGTTCTCAGCCGAGGACTCAATTTCTGCCCCACCACCAAAATGGACCCCACTGGTCTTGCAGCAGACACAGAGGAATTCATCAGATGAATGAGACTCCAGGAATTCTTCCAAGATGTCAGCAGCGAGCCCAATGAGACAACCAATGAACTGGAGCAGTTGACAGAGAGATCCATGGTGGAGCAACCAAAGAAGGAGCTGAATTGGACCCCTGTGGAAGGCCACTGCCCTAGTGTCGACATGTATGCTCAAACCATCAGGAAATGCGTGAACGCCAGATTCATCAGCCACACTCACGAGGTAGCGCAAAACGTTACCCAGGCACAACGCACTGCCATCCGTGCTCTCAAGACCAATCACAACATTGTCATCAAATCAGCAAACAAAAGAGGAGACATCGTCATAAAGCATAGAACAGACTACTGCAAAGAAGTGTATCGATAGCTGAACAACCAGGAACACAACAGACAACTACCTGCAGATCCAACCAAAGAACACACCCGTGAACTCAACAGACTGATCAAGACTTTTGATCCAGACCTTCAGAATACCCTATGCACTCTCATCCCACATACTTCTCACATAGGGGACTTCTACTGCCTTCCGAAGATGCACAAAACTAACACACCCGGACGTCCCATCATGTCAGGCAATGGGACCCTGTGCAAGAACTCTCTGGCTATGTCGAGGGGGCATCTTGAAACCCATTGTACAAAGAACCCCCAACTTCTGTCACGACACTACAGATTTCCTACAGAAACTCAGCACCCATGGACCAGTCGAAGGAGGATTCCTCGTCACAATGGCACTTTCGGCACTCTACACCAGCATCGCCGCAACAGTCTCAGTACTGAATACCAGCATCTGCCAATTTCGAGACGCCATCCTACAACTCATTCGCTTCATCCTCAACAACAACGTCTTCACCTTCGACAACCAGTTCTTCATCCAGACACATGAAACAGCCATGGGGATCAGATTCATACCCAATATGCCAACATTTTCATGCACATGTTTGAACAAGACTATATTGCTGCGCAGGACCTCTGACCAATGCCATACACCAGATACATTGACAACATTTTCTTCCTTTGGACTCCTGGTGAGGAATTACTGAAACAACTACATAGCGATTTCAACAAGTTTCATCCCACCATCAGACTTACCACAGACTATGCTTTAGAATCAGTCTCATTCTTGGACACATGCATCTCCATCAAGGACAAACACCTCAACAGCTCAGTCTACTGCAAGCTCACAGATAACCTCACAATGCCACAGTTCTCAAGCTTCCACCCTAAACATATTAAAAAAGCCATCCCCTACGGACAAGCCCTATGCATACACAGGATCTCATCAGATGTGGAGGAACACAACGGACACCTGAAGGTGTTGAAGGTCGCCCTCATGAGAATGGGATACGATGCTTGACTCATGGTTTGCCAGTTCTGATGAGCCACAGCGAAAAACCATAAGACGTCCTCAGAAGACACAGGATACGATCGATAGGGTATCTTTTGTTGTCAAGTACTTCCTGGGAGCGGAGAAACTATACCAAGTTCTTTGCAGCCTTCAACACATTATCGGTGACAATGAGCATCTCACCAAGATCTTCCCCACGCCTCCACGTCGCGCCTCCAAATACTCACCAAACCTTAAACAGACCATTGTTCAAAGCAAACTACCCAGCCTTAAGGACAACATCGACCACAATACCGCACAACCCTGTAATGGCAACCTCTGCAAGACATGTCAGATCGTCGACATGGGCACTACCATCACATGTGGGAACACCACCCAACACGCGCATTGGCAGATACTCATGTGACTCAGCTAATGTTGTCTATTTCATACGCTGCAGGCAAGGATGTCACGGGACAGGGTACATTAACAAAACCATACATATGCTGCGATAACAGATGAATGGACACTGCGCAACAATCGTCAGACAGTGGGAGAAGACTTCAGCAGTCAAGGACATTTGGCTTTGGACCTTTAGGTAAACATCATGCAAGGTGGACTTCAGGATACACAACAGAGCAGAGTCACCGAGCAGAGGCTTGCAGCCAACTTTGGTGCCAATGAGGACGGCCTCAACCATAATCTTAGGTTCATGTCGCTGGACAGGTGACCCCGCCGCCCGCACACATTTTCTTTTTCTCTCACACAGAAACATTCACACACACACACACACACACTCTCACGCGCACATGCACGCGCACACACACAAACGCGCACGCACACAAACATGCACGCACACAAACATGCACGCACACACACATGCTCTCACACACACAAACGCGCGCACACACACACACACAAACAAACAAACATGCTCTCACACACACAAACGCGCGCACACACACACAAACATGCTCTCACACACACAAACGCGCGCGCACACACACAAACATGCTCTCACACACACAAACATGCTCTCACAGACACAAACATGCTCTCACAGACACACACACAAACATGCTCTCAGACACACACACGCACACATGCGCGCACAAACATGCTCTCACACACACGCACACATGCGCGCACAAACATGCTCTCACACAGACGCTCAAACACGCTCACACACACACATGCAAACATGCTCACACACACACGCTCA
>NW_025973026.1:0-9318 GCF_021869965.1 Rhincodon typus
TCCCCCTTTTCTGATGGAGGGTCTAGGCCCGAAACGTCAGCCTTTCTGCTCCTATGATGCTGCTTGGCCTGCTGTGTTCATCCAGCTCTACTCCTTGTTGTCTCGGATTCTCCGGTTCCAACTATCTCTGATTCAATAGTAGAACACTGTTCTGTGGTAGACAAAACAAGTCAGATCATTGTACGTCATTCACAGATTTCACCAGCACTTTCTTGAGGCCGATAGAAAGTCAAGTTAGTTACGATTTTGACTCTTGATTCATCATTGAATATATTCAAAGCTGATTGAGACAGATTTTGGGTTAGCTTAAGGGAGTCAAGGGTGGGGAGACAGGCAGTAAAGTGGAGTTAAGGCCACACAATTAACCATGACTTTAGTGAAGGATGGACTTGCTCCTTTTACTTACATTCTAATGGATGGCCCTCCAGGTCCACCATGGAAATAATCTGTGTGATTTCAAAACCTTGGCCTCCTTTGAATTCCCAGACAATAGTTAGTTAGTTCAGTTAGCCGGATTGCTGCTCACTGAGGCCAACAGCATAGGTTCACTGTGAAGATTTTGCTTCCTTCACCTTACCTCTCACCTGAGGCGTGGTGATCCTCAGGGTAAACTTACCACCAGCTATCTCTGTTTAATGAGACTGTGGGACTATGGTGACTTTCCTTTAGGAGAAGGCAATGACCTAGTGGTGTTATCACTATTAATCCAGAAACTCAAGGAATGTTCTGGGGACTAGTGTTCAAATCCCATTGTAGCAGATGATGGAATTAGAATTCAAAGCAAAAGTAAAAATCTGTAATTAAGAGTCTAATGATAATCATGAACCTGTTATTTGATTGTTGGAAAAACCCATGTGGTTCACTAATGTCCTTTAGGGAAGGAAACTGCCATCCTTACCTGGTCTAGCCTACATGTGCCTCCAGACCCACAGCAATATGGTTGACTCTCAACAGTCCTCTGGACAATTAGGGATAGACAGTAAATGCAGGCCTAGTCAACGACGCCATAATTCCATGACCGAAGAAAAAAAAATTCTCGTTGCAAATTCAGCGTCAACTTTAAGGTGACCATTCTGTCCAGTCTCCTGTGGAATTAATGCCAGCTTACAGGGTGTCAATTCCAAAAAATTCTGGACTAAATGGTAGTTAGAACCCAAATGTTACAGGAGCAAATTCCTATTTGGAGCCTATTTCCCAAGACTGTCAGATGCATTGGACCCATGGTCTCTGTGCTGCCACATTTATAGCAGGGGCTTGGGAGCAGGGTGCTAATTCCTAATTTGAACTCAACAATCATCAGTCAGAATTGATCTCCTCAAACAACATAAGCCATTGCACACCAGAAATGATAAATGGCACCTCAGGAAAGAGTTTAAGCTCAATGCAACATAAGGCTCAACCAAAAAAGAAATCAACACTTTGCTCTCTAGCTGTCACCTCCAACCCCACCATCCCCTACACAATTGAATTATGTTTGAATGGAAAGAAACACATTGAGTCAGCCCTGTTGCTTGTAACAATGGAATGTAAGTGAAATCCAGAGCGAATTTCCACAGAGTACAGCAAATTGCGAAGCTGGACAGGGTCCAAAAAACATCTGGAAACAAAACTCAAATGCATTGTTATAGCAAGAACTGCAGATGCTGGAGTCAGCGATAACAAAGTGTGGAGCTAGAGGAACACAGCAGGCCAGGCAGCAAGAAGGGTCCCGACCCGAAACATCAGTTTTCCTGCTCCTCTGATGTTGCCTGGCCTGCTGTGTTCCTCCAGCTCCGCACTGTGTTATCTCAAATGCATTGTTGGTGGGATTTAATTTCTGCTTGTCCTGGTGCGTTTGATAAAGATTCACATTGGTCACTCTTCATTTTAATCTGTCACAGAAATCTCTGAGATTGTGTAGGTGACATTTACACATTCAACCATCTGATCCAACACCATGGGCTTGATATCACATTGTCCCAACTTTAATGAGTCGATGACATTGTTAAAATGGTGAACGAAGGAATTCCATATGAACTGATAAATGAACAGCAAGCTCTCACTAAATAGCAATGAGGAGGTGGATTTTACACTGCCATGGATGCTACCCTCTGCCCCAGAACTAAATGTCTACTGGCACTGTGCCAACCAGTTGCCCTGCAATGATATTACACTAGATTGTCCTGTGTAGCATTTTTGTCCCTCAGGTATGAGACCTCAAGATTGAGGTCAATCAGATTGACTAGAAGCTCTGTAGTCGCAGCAACACTAGAGGACAATAATGTAGTTCTTAAAAATCTGTTCATGGAATGTAGGTGTCACTGGTTGGACCAACATTCCAGGTAGTGAGATCCAGACCCAAACCACTTGTTATATGAAATGGTTGTCTCTCACCTTGCATTTGTCTCTTTTGCAAATCACTTTAAATTTTGCCCTACCTAGATGAGTGGGAACAGATTCTCCCAGCTACTCTATCCATCTCCCTTCTGATTTTGGAAACTTCTATCAGATTTTCTCTTAGTCTTCTTCTCTCCAACAAAAATAGTCCTAACCATTTCAATCTATCCTGATATCTGAAATACCTCATCTCTGGAACCATTCTTGTAAACCTCTTGTAATCTCTTCTGCACTCTCGCTCACACATCCTTCCACAATGCAGTGTCCAGACGTATACAGTACAGCTGAAATCTAATAAATGCCTTATACAAATTCAACATCAGTTCCTCGCTCTTGTGCACTATATTCCCCACCAATAAAGGCAAGAATACTGTATGCTTTATTAACCCTCTACTTGCCCTGCTACCTTCAGTGATCTGTGCGCAAATACGCCTGGTCCTTCTGCATCTGCACAACGTTTAGAATTCTACCCCTCATGTTATATTGACCATTCATGTTCTTCCACCTATCTATCCACTCCACCAACTTCCCTATGCTCTTTTGGAGCTATACACTATCCTTCTCACAGTTTATATTGTTTCCAATTTTCATATCTTTTTCAACTTTGAAATTGTCCCCAGCACACCAAGTACTAGATAATTTCTAGGCCCGAAACGTCAGCCTTCCTGCTCCTACGATGCTGCTTGACCTGCTGTGTTCATCCAGCTCTACACCTTGTTATCACTCGATCATA
Source organism: Rhincodon typus (assembly GCF_021869965.1). Taxonomy (NCBI): domain Eukaryota; kingdom Metazoa; phylum Chordata; class Chondrichthyes; order Orectolobiformes; family Rhincodontidae; genus Rhincodon; species Rhincodon typus. The sequence continues at coordinate 3,110 of NW_025973026.1, forward strand.
GCTATCAGGAAAAGCAAAGATCTCTGTTCTGATCCCAGGGGAATCCACGGCAAACATTCCTCCAGCCAAAAAAAAATCCAGTGACCAGTACTTTGTTTCCTATCGCTGATGCTATTTTATATTTGCATTGTCACTGTCCTTGTGTTTTGATGAGCTAGAGGTTTTCTCACAAGTCTGTTGTGTGGAGCTGTATCAAATAACTTCCAGAATCATGTACACCACATAGAATCATAGAATGCCTACTGTGTGGAAGCAGGCCATTTGGCCTATCAAGTCCACATTGACCCTCCAAAGAGCATCCTACCCAAACCCACACCCTATCTTATCGCTGTAACCCTGCATTTCCCATGATTAATTCACTTAGCCTGCGCATCCCTGGACACTCTGGGCAATTTCCCATGGCCAATCCACCTAACCTGCACATCTTTGGACTGTGGGAGAAAACTAGAGCACCTGAAGGAAACCCATGCAGACATCAGAGTTACCCTCATCGTCCCTTTCCATTATCTCTTCAAAAAACTCCAGCAAGTTATTTAAACAGGATTGCTCCTTCAGAAATCCATCCCTGATCTTCCCAATCAATTCATCCTTTCCATGTGATTACATCTCTAACCTGTGAAAAATTGTTCCCAAAAGCTACCCCATCAGGGAAGTTAAACTGACTGGTCTGTAATTGCTGGGCTTATCCTTATGTCTTTTTTTTGGACATGCAACTCTCCAGTCTTCTGGCATCTTCCCTGAGTCTCAGGAAGAGTGAGAGGCACTGGCAGTGCCCCTACAATTCCACTCTCACTCCCTTCAATTCCCGTAGATGCATCTCACTCTGGCATTTGCAAATTTTGAGCAATGGCAATCTATCCAACACTTCTTCCTCAACAACTTTGAACCTTTCTCTGTGCCCATTGCACACCTAGTTTTTCTCACCAATCTTTCCTCTAGTCTATCCTGCCCAGTTCCATTCTTGCCCGATTAAAGTCACCTCTCTGCCAACTGATTTTTCTTACACTGGATTGACCATCGTCATTTTTCCACATCATCCTAAACCCTATGACACAATGATCACTATCTCCTAAACATTCCTCCACTGACACTCACCCACTTGGCCCATCTCATTTCCAAGAAACAGGTCCGACAGTCTTGCTGGATTGGACACATAATGTTTCAAGACATTTTCCTGCTCGTAATCCAAGAGCACTTGCCCCTCAATGGCTTTTACATGGCCAGTATCCCAATCTATATTTGGAGAATTAGAGTCCCCCATTATAACTGCTCTATAATGTAGGCATCTCTCTGTAATTTCCCTGCAGAGTTGTTCCACAACATTTTTCTCACTAGTTGGCGATCGATAGACTAGACTACACCAAGCAATGTAATTGCACCTTTTCTGTTCCTCAGCTCTAGCCAAACCAATTGCATCTTTGAACCCTCTGACACTTCCTGCTTCTCTACCAGTTCAATGCTCACTTTAACTAATGCATCCACTCCCTCCTCCTTTCCTTCCTTTTCTCTCTCTTTTGAACACCTTTACATCTAACATTCAGTCTTGCCCTTCCTTGAGCCAGGTCTCTGTTATCATCACAATTATACTCTGACAAGGTGTCAAATTTGTTGGCTAAGCCAACTTTTGTTGCCAATCCCTAAGTGCCCTTGAGAAAGTGATAGTGAGCCACTTTCTTGAATCACTTCAGTTCATTTAGTACACTCACAGTGTTGTTAAGGAGGGAGTCTCAAGATTTTAACCCAGTGGCAGTGAAGGAATGGCAATACAGTTTCAAGTCAGAAACCTGACAGTTATCGCGTTCCCATGCATCTGCTGCTCTTTTTCTTCTAAGTAGTAGAAGTTGTAGGTTTGGAACTGCTGAAGGATCCATGATGAGTTGCTGTAGTGCATTTTGTGGCAGGTACTCGCTGCCGTTACTATATGACGATGGTGTGGTGAGAGCACGTCTAAAGGTGGTGGATGGGATGCCAATAATATGGGCCGCTTTTTATTGGATTGTGTCAAACCTCTTGAGTGTTGTTGGAGCTGCATGTAGCTCGGAAGGTGTAGAGTCTCTATTACACTCTTAAATTCTGCTTTTGACAGACTTTGGAGTCAGGAGGTGAGTTGCTCACTGCGGACTTCCAGGCCTTTGACCATCTTTTGTAGTCTCTGCATTTATAAAGTTGGTCTAATTCAGTTTTTAATGGTAATCTCCATTAAGTTAATAGTGAGGAAATTGATTAATGGCTATCTATTGAATGCCAAGGGTTATAGATATATTCTTCTTGTTGGAAATGGCCATTGCCTGGCACATGTGTGAACAAATGTTGCTTAGCACTTAAAAATATATTCATGATGATAGGCAGACACAGGCAATTCCATGTAGCCTACATAACACAAGTAAATGTACTTCAAAAATTTAATTGGCCGTAAATGGTTTTGGGACATTTGGCAGTCATGAAGTCAGCTACATAAATGCAATTCTTTTTCACTCAAGATGCTCAGCCTTGGTTTAGTTGTGTGGCTCTGGTGATGATAATGTTGTTCCAATTAATCTTCTTGGCAACAGTGAGTTGGCACGGTGCCTCAGTGTTCAGCACTGCTGTCTCACAGTGCCAAGGTTCAATTCCACCCTTGGGCGTCTGTCTGTGTGGAGTTTGCACATTCTCCCCGTGTCTGCATGGGTTTCCTCTGGGTGCTCCAGTTTCCTCCCTCAGTCCCAAGATATGCAGGTTAGGTGGACTAGCCATGCTAAATTGCCCATAGAGTCCAGGAATATGCAGGTTAGGTGGATTAGCCATGGTAAATGTAGGATTACAGGGATAGGGTTGGTCTGGGTTAGATGCACTTCGGAGGGTCGGTATAGACTTGATGGGTTGATTGGCCTGCTTCTACACTGTAGGGATTCTATGAGTCTAATGTTTGCGATAGTGGATGACCTTGTGATGATGTGGTGTTGGGAGATGCTGATGTTTAATGTGTTGGAGCCCGTCACTGTTGGTACTTACGTGAGTCAAGTGTTAGCTGTTGGCTCAGAGTCCAAGCTTGAGTTCCCTGCTGAGTTTAGCTGCAGGGCTATTACATCGTCGGGGCAGTTCTGAATGAATACTGTGGAAATGTCAATGGACTGTCCCACTTCTGACCTCAGCATGGAGGCAATGTGAGGAAAGCAGTTGTTCTGAGTAAGAATGATGAAATTTTCTAAACAACCTGTTCAGAGGTGTTAATACACACATAGAACACAGAACAGTACAGCACAGTACAGGCCCTTCAGCCCACGATGTTGGGCCGACCTATTATCCTACTAAGATCAATCTACCCTGCATAGCCTACATTTTACAATCTTCCATGTGCCTATCCAAGAGTCACTTAAAAGTCTCTAAAGTATCTGACTCCACTACCACCGCCGGCAGCGCATTCCACACGCCCACCACTCTCTGTGTGAAGAACCTACCTCTGACATCTCCCCTATACTTTCCTCCAATTACCTTCAAGTTATGTCCCTTTGTAATAGTCATTTCCGCCCTGGGAAAAAGTCTCTGACTATCCACTCTATCTATGCCTCTCATCATCTTGTACACCTCTATCAAGTCTCCTCTTGCCCTTCTTCATTCCAATGAAAAAAGCCCCAGCTCCCTCAACCTTTCCTCATAAGACCTGCCCTCCAGTACAGGCAGCATCCTGGTAAATCTCCTCTGCACCCTCTCTAAAGCTTCCACATCCTTCCTGTAATGAGGCGACCAGAACTGAACACAATATTCCAAGTGTGGTCTAACCGGAGCTTTATAGAGCTGCAGCATAACCTCGCGGCTCTTAAACTCAATTTACAGCCCTATCAACTTGGGAAGCAACTTTGAGGGATCTATGGACGTGGACCCCAAGATCCCTCTGTTCCTCCACACAGCCGAGAATCCTGCCATTAACCCTGTGTTCTGCATTCAAATTCGACCTTCCAAAATGAATCACTTCACACTTTTTGAGTTGGTTAGAGTTGAACCCATTCTTCTGGCCCAGAGGTAAGGACACTACTCCTGTGTAACAACAGCCCTGCCTAAAATCCAAATGCTTGTTTCCAGGCACATGATCGAACCCATGATTTAGCCCTGTCTCCAGACCTCTCCCTCTCCATTGGTGTTACTGCATTACCCTTACAGGCTCTGTATGTAAATTGAACAACTGGAAACACTGGTGATGTAATGGTGGTGGTTAATAGGTGAAAACTGTGATAGGTGATTTGGCGATGGGAAAAGCTATTTGGCTCTGTGCGTTAGCACTTTTCGATAATCATAAAAACAATCCCCTGCCAGTGATCAATAGGAATCAAGGCCTCACTGTGCAGCTGGGGATGTGAAGTTTCATGTTGAGATTCACAAGAAGTGGAATGAGTTAATAAATAAAATACCACTGTATCAGCAGGAATGAAATTCAAGGACAAACCTCTAGAGCAAAATACAACTTTTGATAATCAATATCTGCAGTGTCTGTGCTTTTTCATAAGGGCAGACTTTACAAGGTTCATTTTTCATCATTATTTTATGTATTTTGTTGTCAAATTCCTGTTAACAGCAGAAATTTCCTCTAGATGCTTCATGCAGCAGTAACCTGGAGATTTATCTTTAGTTTTGAGAGACTCTAGGACAAGTGAGAAGGATAAGGAATCTAAGAAGTGTGGTTGCATGGGGGGTGGAAGTGGGGTAATCTCAACATGCAATCGAAATGTAACTCAATAAGAAGAATTTCATCCTTCAAGTCACTTCGCTACAGGGACTTGTGACTCCCTTCCCTGAGATCTTTCTTGGGCAATGGGATAACTAATATTGCAGCTTCAACTGTCCACATGACAGGAACTCTTTCATGCAGAAAGTCTCATGTTGCACAATGCTGCTACTATGCCCTTCTCATATCCAAGGGAGCTAATTTCAGATATTTTCAAATGGCAGAAAGAGAAGGGCAGATAGAGTGTGCTAAGGTAAAGTGTGAAAATACTTGTGTGGAGCAAAAGTACTAGCACAGACCAGTTGGGCCAAATGGCCTGTTTCTGGACTGACAGTGTTTGTTTTGTGATGCCAACCACTACTAACTAGTGACTGGGGTAATTCAATGCCACCATCTCCTTCCCTTGACTGTGCCCACTAGATTTACGGTGGTAGAGGAACAACTGTTAGTGAGTCTTAACAGGAAGAGGCTATTGTCATTAACAAAATATAGTTTGTTGCTTGATAGCAATTGAGGAACGGGTTAGGCATTTTACTAAGATTATAAGGAAATCTAGGGTATCTTCAGTGTGTTTGCACTCTGCAAAACTCAATGTTCTTCTGCCATTCCCCACACAAGTCCCTGTGGCATCTCCAGATTGGGTGGAGCTAAATGCTGTCTTCAGCATTAACCATTTCAGAAACTTGTAGGAGAGTATTTTTGATGCATTTCTATATAAGAGGACATGAATTTCACTGAAAGCAATAGCATTCCTTCCCAATTCTGATCGAAACATAGAAATGTAGAAAATAGGTGCAGGAGTAGGCCATTCGGCCCTTTGAGCCTGCACCACCATTCAATATGATCATGGCTGACCTTGCAATTTCAGTCCAGTTTCAGTCCCAGCCCTCTCCCCAGACCCCTTAATCCCTTTAGCTACAAGGGCCACGTTCAGCTCCCTCCTGAATATATCTAATGAACTGGCTCCAACAGCTTCCTATGGGAGAGAATTACACAGGTTCAAAACTCTCTGAGTGAAGAAATTCTTCCTTATCTCAGTCCTGAATGGCTTATCCCTTATTCTTAGACTGTGACCCCCTCCTTCTGGACTTCCCCAATATCGGGAACTTTCTTCCTGCTTCTAGCCTGTCCAGCCCCATCAGGATTTTATACGTTTCTATGAGATCTCCCCCTCTATTCTTCTAAATTCCAGTGAATACAAGCTCATTGGATCCAGTCTTTCCTCATATGTCAGTCTGGGAATCAGTCTGGTAAACCTTTGCTGGACTCCCTCATCAGCAAGATTCTTTACTTATCTACCTCTGACCCATTCCTTCAACTAGCGGTGCAACTGACTAAGATAGAAGATTGAATCAAAGATAGTAGGAACTGCAGATGCTGGAGAATCCGAGACAACAAGGTGCAGGGCTGGATGAACACAGCAGGCCAAGCAGCATCATAGGAGCAGAGAGGCTGACGTTTCAGGCCTAGACCCTTCATCAGAAAAGCTTTTCTGATGAAGGGTCTAGGC
>NW_025973027.1:0-9318 GCF_021869965.1 Rhincodon typus
GAGGTTCTGAGGAAGGGTCACCGGACCCGAAATGTTAACTCTGTTTTCTCCTCCACAGATGCTGCCAGACCTGCTGAGCTTTTCCAGCAACTTTGTTTTTGTACAGATCTCATTAGCCTGGATTGAATTTCGTTCCAGAGGCTCTATGTCAAATTATTTTCCTGTTCGCTGCTATCCCTGAAAAATAATCCTATAATTCAGTTATTATCAGTACAACTGCAATTATTTCTGCACATCCATGAAAGTCAACAATCCTGTAAATATGAATATATGAATGTTATTGATGAGGCAGATCTGGAACATTATTGCAAACTTTATAAGAAAGCAAACTATGGCCAACCCCCATAAAATCATGCTAAGGGTAGGAAACTGGACAGCAGTGCAAATTGCTAAATGTTGGGTTCTGAACCACTGCAGAATATTCAACTTAAACATCATCACCTAATATTTTAAGCAGTTTTCAGTTCTATTCTAATATTAACTTTAAATTTACTTTATGTATCTCAACAGCATATTAGTGGCCAGCAATAACCGGCCAACGCTAACATATCAATTCATTCTTGAGAGTTGAAATACCTCTGACATCTACTTCTGGAGGTCTTATTAATGTATTATTACAAAATTCCTCCATATTGTAGATTTCCTGATAAATAAACAGTGAATCCTTTTGTGCTACAGTCATAGACAGTTTCAGACTAACAAAGGATGTTTATTCTGGCCAAGGCAACTTCACTTCCATCTGTTTTCTGGTCATTTAATAGGTAGCTTCTGTGACTGTGGAAGATACCGGAAAATTGTAGGACAGATGGATATCAACATTGCTCGTTTGAACAATACAATGCGCTTTGTAAAGAATGGTAGGTCATTTTAGTTTTAAGTTGAATTGAAGCAGTTGCTCATGGAATGGATATTCTGGGTTATGTCTTTGAACAAGAATAATTGAGGGGGTTTTCAATTAGATCAAAATTTATACTTGAATACAGCGATACATTACAACCTTCGTATCTGGAAATTTACAGAAGGAAAATCTGCCATCCTAACCTGGCCTTGCTAACATGACTCCAAATCCACAAAAGTGTGGCTGAGTATTAAGTGCCTTCTGGAATGGCCTAGCAAGCCTCTTAGTTGTACCTAACTGCTACAAAGTCTGGTAAAGGGAATGAAACCGAACAAACCACCTAGAACCACCCAAGGCACCAGAAACAACAATGGCACATGAAGCCCTGGCCATCTGCAAAGTCCTCCTCACTAACATCACAGAATCCCTATAATGTAAATAGAGGCCATTCAGCCTGAGTCTGTACTGACCCTCCAAAGAACATCCCACCCCCCTCCCCCTATCCCGGTAACCCCACATTTACTGTGGCTAATTCACCCAGTCTGCACACCAAAAGCATTTTACCATGGCTAATCCATCTAACCAGGACATGTTTGGACTGTGGGATGAAATGGGAGCACCTGGACGAAACCCACGGAGACATGGGGAAAACGTGCAAACTCCACACAGACAGTCACCCATGACTGGGATTGGGTTCCTGTCATTGTGAGGCAGCCATGCTAACCACTGAGCCAGTCTCCATGCTACCCTGTGAGCTTGTGCAAAAAACAGGAAAGCTGTTTCACAGACAAGTTGAGCAACAGCCTGACATAGTCATACTCATGCAATCAGACTTGTAGATAATATCCCAGACAACACCATCATTCCTTCGTGTGTCCTGTTCCCAACCAACTGCACAGACCTAACAAGAGACAATGGCAAAATAATATTCTATCAGGAGGGATTTGCTCTGGGTGTCCCCAAGATTTACTCTGGACCCCAGGAAAACTGATGGCGTCATGTCAAACGTTGGCAATGAAACCCCCTGCAGATTGCCACCTTAAAGCTCATGAATCAATTCTCCTCTATGCTGAACACACTTGTTGGAGGACACACTAAGGGTGACAAGTGCACAGAATGTATTCTGGATGGAGGACTGCAAAGTCAATCACCAAATGTGATTTGGTAGCACCACTATAGACTGAAGTGGCACATCCTGAAGGACATAGCTGCTAGACTACATCTGCAGCAGGTGCTGAGGGAACCAACAAGAGGGAAAAGGATACCAAAAATTATCCTCAATCTACCTGCTGCAAATGCATCTGTCCATTAGAGTATCAGTAGGAGCGACCATTACACCATCATTGTGGAGACGAAGTCCCATCTTCTCCTTGAGGATGCTCACTATGGTTTTGTGTAGTACTATCCATGCGAAATGGGATAGTTTTCAAACAGATGCAGCAATTCAAGGTTGTGCATCCATGAGGGGCCGTGGGCCAACACAAAAACAACAGAGATAACACAGTATGGAGCTGGATGAACACAGCAGGCCAGGCAGCATCAGAGGAGCAGGAAAGCTGACGTTTCCGGTCGGGACCTGCTTCAGAAACTTTCAGAAATATTCAGAATTCAACTGTTCCCTGTGGTATAACTTCATTAAGTTCACTTCCCTTGGTCGTGGAATGTTCTAGAACGTCTTATGGGTATGAAAGACACTCCATTAATACAAGGCCTTTTTTCCTTTAATTGCAAGAAATGATTGTTACCTGGGAATACTGACTCAGTCAGTAAACAGCAACTTGCAGATACATATTGTCCACAGCACCCTGAAGTATTTCACAGGACAGCATTACCAGGCAGAATTTGGCATGGAGCCATGTGAGGAGATTTTGATATGATTGAATAAAAGGGGGTGAGGTTTTAAGGTGTCTCTGAAAGGAGCCGGCACAGGTAAAGAGGTGGAAAGCTTTAGGAGGGCAGCTAAAAACACACTGGCACTGCCAACAGACAGTTAGCAAGGAAATAGTGCATGAAATAACTCCACAGATGCCAGTACCCTGTCACCAAGTCACCTTTTATTTACACATGAACGGCCCTTGACTTTAGTACCGTCTCATTCAGAGTCAGGTACCAGAGTGTCAGTGTCTCTGACACTCCTGTCTATATCTGTCAGCTAGGGCTCCCTCATTAGACCACATTAACAATCGGGGGACTCATATTCTATGAGATTACAATCACTACAAGTGCATGAACTCTAGCTGCATCCATGATGAAACTCTCTGCAGCGAGCCAACATGCCATGAAAGAATACAGAAATATGGCCCCGGGCTGCATTTCCAATCCCCGGTGGTGACAGTGTTAGGTTCAGAGATACTTTGAATCTCACATTCGCACAGGGCACATCAATCTTCTGATGCCCCCGGGATGTGCTGTGTGTTTGCAAATGAGAGCGAGTGGAGGGATCATTGACAGCCCACTCACTTCTGAAAGGAGTGATTGCTAAGCTGACTATAAAGGGGAAGTGCCATTCCTAATGGGGTACTAGTTCAGCAGAACTGCTTCTGGCACAGCTAGAGGCCTTGTACATAGACGTTGTGCAGTGTCAGTTAATCCAACATGGGGTTGGGGTGTGTAACTGATCCAGGGAGTAGCATTCCTCTCCTGTTCCAAAAATTTGGTCCCTAATCTCTAAGACCATACCATGGAGTCATGTTAGCTTCTTAGCAGTGAAAGATGGGCGGAGAGGCCAATTGCATTTATATAGGAAAAAGTAAAACATCTTAGTTCATTCAAATCTCCAATATTAATTAACATCTGACCGAATAAGGCTCTATTGTCAATGTAAATTTGCAGTGCCAGAGAGATCATGTGGCAATGATTAAGATTTACCACATCGTTGGACTTTCCAATCTAGTGAACATTAATGCTCTTGATAAGCTTAGTGGATAATTTCCAATGAAATTAAATGAAATGGAAGTAAAGCAACTTTATGTGTAGTTCAATGCCAAGTCTGTCAATCAGATCCCAATAAAACATTCCCTGTGCGTGAGCAGGATAACTTGGTCAGCAGCATCCTGATTTCCACACTTAACTGTAGGTCTGGTTGCTGAAAGCTGCTGATCAAATTACTTCTCAATAACTGAGTGCTAATAGCCTCAGTGTTATTCTTGTGACAAATTCTGATTCATTGTATTCTACCACCGCAGAAACCTCATTTTCTTCCAGAAAACAAACATTGCTAGTTTTAAGATAACAAGGTGTAGAGCTAGATGAACACAGCAGGCCAAGCAGCATCAGAGGAGCAGGAAGGCTGACGTTTCAGGCCTAGACCCTTCTTCAGAAAATGAGCAAAGGCTTAGAAAAAAAAATTGCTGTCACTGAGCAGTGTTACCAAGGATCTTTCTGAAGAAGGGTCTAGGCCCGAAACGTCAGCCTTCCTGCTCCTCTGATGCTGCTTGGCCTGCTGTGTTCATCCAGCTCTACACCTTGTAATCTCAGATTCTCCAGCATCTGCAGTTCCTACTATCTCTGAAACATTGCTAGTTTTAACTTGTTTCCCATGCAAATTTGCATTGCTCATGCCAATATACATTAAGGGGTCACAATCAAATGGATTGAAAAAGCATGTTTGACAGACACAGAGGTTAAATCACCTGAGGCAGACAAGATGATGTAATTTAGTTTTTTTTACTGGACCTTCTTCACATTCCTTGTAAGTGACAGGTGGAAAAACCCATTGCATCAATTCAGTTGAAACTAACCTGCAGAGAGGCAATTTAGCCAGTTATTAAGAAGTACTATCAATATACATGATTACATCTCTCATCCAAAATATTTACTATTGTAAATTAATGAAGTATTGTGATGTTGGAAGGTTGTAGTGGAAAACCTGAGGGGGGAAAATATCATTTTTCAAGTAAGGGTGAGAAAAAAGAATAAACAGGGATTTACTTAGCCCTTTGCAGCACAGTGCATTCTGAGTCACAGCCACTAAATATTTTTAAAGCGTGGGTATTTTGCATTATAAAGAAATGCAGCAAGTAATTGTGCAAAGGTAGCACAAACAGCATTGAAAGTTACTCTTGAATCGATTTCCACGAACCTTTCCAACAATGCTTTCCAGATCATCATAACTTGCTGCCTAATTAATTTATTCTTCCCTCTGGTTCTTCTGTGAACTTGCCAACTATGGAAACAAAGCAATCACAACTACTGGCCCCTGTTACAAAGCAAATTGAATTCTCTGCTTTATTCTCTACAGTAATAGCAGGTATTAAAGAGACAGCAGAGAAATTTTACCTAATTGTGAAAGAAGGGAAGAATTACAATGCTGCGCTTGTGCACTGCCAAGACAGAGGAGGAACACTGGCGATGCCAAAGGATGAAGAAACAAACACACTGATTGCTGCCTATGTGAACAAGACTGGTTTATCTCGTGTGTTCATTGGGGTGAATGACCTAGAAAAGGAAAGACAATTCATGTACACTGATGCTACCCCTCTCCAGGATTACAGTCATTGGAGACCAGGAGAACCCAACAATGCTTTTGGAGGTGAGGATTGTGTAGAAATTGTAAGTGATGGAGGTTGGAATGATGTGGAATGCCATCTCACCATGTATTTCATCTGTGAGTTTTTAAAAAAGATTTCATGACCTAAACAGTTTTACCAAAGATAACACTCGCGAGTGGCTTATAATAAAAATATTCTGTTTTTATCTTTGGTTTGTAACGTGGTAAATGATAATTAAATACACATAATTAGATCAGCCAATTCTATATTAAATCATAAAATTATGTACAAAGCTTTTGGATTTCAAAGGAAGATGTTGGGGTAAAACATTGTTCAAAGATTTACTTTTCTGATTCGGAATTTGACTATTTTGAACTCTGATGTTTTTTTTGGTGTGTTTTGCAATTCAGAGCAGGATAATCTAATATGTTCCCCACAGGGTTCCATGTAATTTAGCCCCATACATTATTTCCTACTATACAGCCCAAATTTTTTAATATAATTGTCTCTTTTATAGTTTAACAGCAGACCCCATTATGAAATCCGTAACACCTTTACAATCTCTTTTCAAAGAGGTGTGTACCCTAGGGGCTATGCATTTTCCCATTTCTTGTTGTATTTAATATAGATGTCACAAAAATACCAAATTCTCAACAACGTGGTCAGCATTTGTAACTTTTGAGCATTTGTAACTAAAGTAATTTGCTCCCTCTGCTGTTAATTTTTTAAACTCCACTCCACCAGGTGGGAAAGGTATAGGGTTAAGGGGATTAAAATGGGGAAAATTGGGTGATCAGTCAAAGGTTGCTCTGGTATTATTTTCTCTTTGGTGACATTCAAGTCCCCTTCAGGCAGTAAAACATCCAAAGATGTAAAATTCTTGGTGCCACAAGGTATGAAATTGGGTTTATTTCAGACATTCCTTCTGACATAGTTCCTGTTGTTCAAAAGATAAACAGCTGTCTGTATACTTCATTCCGAACAGAAATAACACAATGGAGAGTGCTACTATTATTCTTGAGCCCTCTTCTTAGATAACGGGGACCTGTAAAGGAAGGTTCAATTGTAATCTGAATAGGCAGAATCCCAGCTCATGGATAATCTGGTCATATGATATGAATCCATCCTAGGATATCTGGGAGCAAAAATTCTCTGCTGTGAGAATAAACCCAAAAGCTGTTTTTACAAGGCTAACAGCATTGATTTTATCTCAGTCCACTACCAAGAAAGAGTCAATAGCAGCCCCATGGGAAAGAGATATTTCTGCCATTTGGCGGAATTCCAACTATTGGATCATGGAACTTGACTCTTTTCATTTTTGTTTGGACTTTCTCCACTACTCATCTTCCAATTCAGTCAAAGCTAGGAGGAAAGTCTCAAAAAGGCTAGAAAATCTCCACTAGAGCCAAGACCAGGAGTAGGCCCAAGCAAACTATCAGTTAACGCCATCTTGGGCTCCACTGATGTCACAACTCAGACCCAGCCGCCTGCTGCATTCACTGCCAAACTGCTGGTTTTGGTAATGGTCAACGGCTGCTGGTTCCTTCTCTAGCTGCTTCAGGTTATCGGCAGTACCGGCTTGGCAGTTGAGGTGTCTCCTGGCCACATTTATGTACAAGTATAGCTTCAAGAGGCTGCACTTAATACACACTGTTTGCAGTGCCTGCTTCTGGGCACATGTGGATATAATTGGTGACTGTGTACCAGCAGCAGGTTTCAGGATGAGTTTGTTTCCCTCGACGTGGGAAATCAGTCATGCAGGGAGTCACTGCAACATCGCTTGCTGTGGTTTATCGTAGTCCCTTTCTTTATGCAGTAAGATAGTGCCACTTACTCAAAACAGTCAGCAGCAATGAGAATGAAGTTCAGAGAGAGTGAGAAAGACACTAAGAGTTGGAACTTTCCCGTTTTAAAACATATTGCCCATTAGTCTTTTTTTTTTGCAAAAAGCTGTTGTCAAATGGAGGTACCTGACACATTTTTTTTTAGCTTTTTTCTCCTCAATACTTGAACATTACTTAGTTCCGGTCCAAAAGTACATGACGTTAAATGTAAATCATTGTTATTTTACTTTGCCTTGTATAGTTTGCACCTATGTTTATCTCTTTTTGTTAAATGTAAATTAAAAAGAACCTGAGATCTGTTTGAAAAGTTGGCTTGTCTTTATTTTCAAGTTGAAGGTAGAAGGTATAATTAGTAAGCTTTCAGATGACACGAACATTTGTGGTTCTGTTGATAGGGAAGAGGATGGTCTGATGCTACAGTCCGATATTGATCAGTTGGTAAACTGGGCAGAGGAATGGCAGATAGAATTTAATCCCAATAAGTGTGAGGCAATGCATTTTAGCAGCGGGACCTTGGTGTATAAGTCCATAGGCCCCTAAAGGTATCAGCACAGATAGACAGGATGGTGAGGAAGGCATTCAGGATGCTTGCCTTCATTAGCCAGGGTGCAGAATATAGGAGCAAGGAAGACTTCTTACAACTTTATAAAACTTTGGCCCATTGCGTTCACATGAAGTACCTGTCTACTCTAATCCCATTTCCCAGCATTTTGTCCATGCCCTTAGATGCCAAGATGCTTTAAATGATCACCTAAATAGTACTTAAAGGTTGTAATCTCATCCTTTCAGGCAGTGAGTCCAAAATACCAAGCACCCTCTGTGTGAAAAGGTTCCTCCTTAAATTATCTCTGTACCTCTTGCCCTTTACCTTAAATCTACACCCCCTATTAATTGATCTCTCACTGAAGGGGAAAAGATCCTGACTGTCCCCTTCATCGTTTTGTACACCTCAGTTAGCGCTCCCTCAGCCTCCTCAGGTCTGAGGAAAAAAGACCGGGCTGATATAATCTCTCCCCACATAGTCCAGCCCAGACAAAGTCCTGGTGAGCTTCCTCTGCAACCTCTCTAGTGCAATCACATCTCTCCTATAGTGTGGTGCCAGAACTACATATAGTATGCCAGCTATGGCCTAACTATTAATGACCTCCGTCATAACCTCCAAATTCTTGAATTCTGCAGTATACCTTGTCTAATAAAGGCAAGTATTGCACATGCCTTCTTAACCAGCCTCTGGTCTAGGCCTGAAACGTCAGCCTTTCTGCTCCTATGATGCTGCTTGGCCTGCTGTGTTCATCCAGCTCTGCACCTTGTTGTCTCGGATTCTCCAGCATCTGCAGTTCCTACTATCTCTCTCCACCTGTCCTGTTGCCTTTAAGAATCTATGGACATGCACACCACGATTCTGTTGATCTTCTGTACTACTAAAGATCTTGTAAATGTTTTGTAAACATTTCAAGCAGAAAAGAAGCAAATGAAATGTAATCGACAGAAGTATGAAGTAAAAAACTTGGAAATGACAAGACCAGGACATACATAATAAATGGCAAGATTCAGAAAAGTGTAAAAGAACAAAGAAGGCCCGGAGTTTATATCTATTACTCGCTGAAAGTTACAGGTCAGCAAGACAAGGTGGTCAAGAAGGCATGTGGAAAACTTTCCTTTGAGTGGCATGATGGATTTTATACCCAGAAGCTGCTAAAACTGTGGCACTGGAAGATTAATGAAGAAGTTTGCAAGGTCACATACTGTTGAAAAGTGAGCTCTGAATCAGCACTGTCAGCAGGCACCATACAAGGGGATTACAGAGAAACAGTCTTATTTGTTTTCCACATAAGTGATATTCTTGATCATGATGCATCTAAGACAACAAAGTGCAGAGCTGGATGAACACAGCAGGCCAAGCAGCATCATAGGAGCAGAGAGGCTGACGTTTCAGGCCTAGACCCTTCATCAGGAAAGGGGGAGGGGAAGGGGATTCTGAAATAAATAGGGAGAGAGTGGGAGGCGGAGAGAGTTGCAGTGGGAGAGAGATCCCTTGAGGTTTGTCCGGAGGTAGGAGGGTAACTTCTTCAGGCTAGGCATCCTTAGAAGAGGCTTCGCAGTGGGGTTAAAATTGAATCAGAGATAGTAGGAACTGCAGATGCTG
>NW_025973028.1:0-9318 GCF_021869965.1 Rhincodon typus
TTCTGAAGAAGGGTCTAGGCCCGAAACGTCAGCCTTCCTGCTCCTGTGATGCTGCTTGGCCTGCTGTGTTCATCCAGCTCTACACCTTGTTATCTCAGATTCTTCAGCATCTGCAGTTCCTACTATCTCTAAATATGACTGAGTTGTGGTCACCATCTCTAAAATGCTCCCTTATTGATACACTTCCCACTTGTCTGGGACAATTCCAAATATTAGGTCCAGAACTCTCCCAGCTCTTGTTGGGCTTTCGATGTACCCTCTAAAAAAGTTCTCCAAGATGCAATTTTAGAATTTTGTTCCTTCCCTACGATGTACAATAAAACTATCCTAGTTTATATTTGGTTAGTTAAAAGTCTTACTATTCTTACACCTCTGAAATTTGATTACATATTTGATCCTCTGTTTTTCCCTGACTGTTAGATGGCCTATTGAATACACCCAACAACATGTTTGCTCCTTTGTGTTTTTAACTATTCTACCTGTATGGCTTCATTTGATGATCCTCCCAAAACATTATCCCTTCTCACTGCTACAGTTGATTCCATGATTAACATTGCCACCACTCTCCTCTTCTACCTCCTCTCTATTTTATCTGAATACTCTATAATCAGGAATATTGAGCTGCCAATCCTGCCATCTTTCAGCCAAGTCTCCATCATAGCTATGATATGCTCCCAAGCGCCTCGTTGTACTTTCAGCTCACCTATCTTATTCCCAGGCTATTTGCATTAAATATATTCCACTTAGCCTTGCTAGACTCACTTCTTTCTTATCTAGCCTATTTTTCTTCTGTCTTCCGCACTTACTTCTAATTTCATCTTAGCTGTTCTCTCTTCTCAATTATTTGTCAGGATCCCATCCTCCTGCTTCTGGGGGAAAATTGGTGGCACGAGGGTTCAATCATTACATATAATCTGCATCTTTGAAAATATGTCTTCACTTGCATTGCTCTGGCATCCTTGCATTGTCCCGAAATGACATGAGAATGTTCTCTGAAGTATAATATGTAGCACATGTGCAAGTAACAAAATGATATGCTGCATTTCAATTTCACACCTTGAAAGCTTTATAATCAGCAAAATGAGTGACTGGGAATTTCAGTCAAGCTGTTACATATGAATCTTGTGGACCCTGTGGGTAACAGTAAGATATGGGAGGGAACCAGGACATGTGATGTCCAATTGGTTAAACTCTCTTATGCACCTTCTAGGAGAGATGGTAAAATCTGTCATGTACTGACAGGCACCAGGAGGAAAGGATCTGTCCTTGGTGTGGTGTGCTCAAAGCCTTGCTACAACATTTAAGGTTGTAAGGTGAGCATTTGCCAAATCACATGTTAATTTACTGTGATTGTGGAGCTGAATGCAGGGAACAGATCCACACTTTGCAGCCCATTGTACTGGAAAAGTCAATGAGAATGCTCAGGCATTGTATAGTGAAGGCTCATTGCATTCTGCAACAGTCTCATTCACTCCTGATGTGACTCATACATCTTTTGCACAAGGACTGTTTTAATGCAAACATCCAGGAGCAAGAGGAAGTGAAAATATTCATGGTACCACAGTGGCTTTGGTCCTAACATTGGTCCAGGGAAAGGTTTACACACACTTTAGCCAGCACAGAGGTGAGGACATAAGAACTGTATTTGGAGGGAAAAGTCAACATTTTATTCCATAGATATATCAAATAGAAAACAAGTCAATCTTTGAGGATAAAACAAAGAACTATAGATGCTGGAGATCAGAAACAAAAACAGGAATTGCTGCTGAAACTCAACAGGTCTGGCAGCATCTGTGGGAAGAAGGCAGAGTTAACATTTCGAGCTTGAAACTGCAAGCTCAAAGTACAACATCTCGTTTTCCACTTGGGAACTCTGCAACCCCTAGGACTCAACATCAAGTTCAGTAACTTTAATGCCTGATTCCAACCTACCATGTTTTTTACTCACCCCACAGCCGGTCCTGTTATGACATGGGTTGCCTTTAGCACAGTCACCTATTCCTAGGCCTATTTTCACATTATATGGATTTCTTTCAGTACGGTTCACCCATTCTCTCCTACTCTTAGCTCTTATTTTCACTTATTCAGTTTTCTTCTGTCCTGACCTGCTATCCAATCTCTCCTTTTTTACCCAACCCCTTCATAGCTCTCTCTCTCTCTGGGCTCCATCCCTACCTATCTATTCACTTCTCCCCTTCACCCCCACCCCACTCCCAACTTTGCCTTCAGCATATTCCCACTTTTGCCCAGCTGCTAACAGTTCTAATGAAGACTTACTGGACTTGAAATATTAACTCTGCTTTCTTGCCATAGATGCTGCCAGACCTGTTGAGTTTTGCCTACAATTTCTGTTTTTGTTTCCATCCTTGAGATGTGACATGCAACATGCATAAGTCTGTTAGCCAACTGTGGGCAATTATGACAGAAATATTGACCTTTTTTTCATGAGCATGGATAAAAACTCAAAATGGGGAAACAAGTTTAAACTGAACCAGACTCTGCAATTTGTAAACTGGAGAGCTAGAGCAGACAGTATTCATGCAGCCAGGTATTGGACAATCATTTCCCATTGAAACCAGACAGGCCTGGAACTGCCTGGGCATGTGCTAATGACCACATTGTTTTATCTTCACCCTCATCAGGAGATTCCTCCTGCTCCTGCACCTTCTCCTCAGCCAACACATCTCATTTGGTGACTGAGATTGTGGAAAATGCAGCTCACCACTGTGTTGCAGAACATCCTGCCTGGGGTAAACTATTTTGTGGTACCTGACTGGTACAGTCTTTGGAAACTCATCTTCAGGAGATCTGTGGCATGTCTTACAATGGCCTTAATGAAAATGTTGGCAGTGTTGTATCTCTTCTTGCTGGCATTTGAAGGATTTCTTATCAATTTCACCAGCCAGGCGTGGAGGGGTATCCCTTGTCTTTGTAGGGGTTGAGGGCCTTTGAAAGAGCTGGCATCTGTGAGTGGTTCAAGATTTGATTTGATTTGATTTATGATTATCACATGTACCTAGGTACAGTGAAAAGTTTTGTTTTGCATGCAGTACAGGCAGAACACAAAATACAAAGACATAAAGATCATAGGGTGATTCAACAGAGTGAGGAATAAAATGTTACGGCTGCAAAGAAGATGTACAAAAATCAAATCAACATTAGATTTGAAATTTGAGAGGTCCATTCAGAAGGCTAATAACAACGGAGAAGAAGCTGTTCTTGAACCTGATGGTATGTACGTTTAAGCTTTTGTATCTTTTGCTTGACAGAAGACGTTGGAAGACATCATAACTGGGATGGGAGACGTCTTTTATAATGTTGACTGCCTTTCTGCGGAAACCAGAAGTGTAGATAGAGTCAATGGATGGAAGGTTGGCTTGTGTGATGGTCTGGGCTGTGTTACAACTTTCTGCAGTTTCTTACGGTCCTGGGCAGAGCAGTTGCCACGCTAAGCTGTGATGCATCCAGATCGAGTGCTTTCAATGGTGCATCTATAAAAGTTGGTGAGGGTCCTTATGGACATGTTGAATTACCTTAGCCTCCTGAGGAAGAAGAGGCGTTGTTGTGCCTTCTTGACTGTCGCATCAACGTGGGTGGTACAGGACAGATTGTTGGTGATTGTCACTCCTAGGAACTTGATGTTCTCGACCATCTCCACCTCAGCTCCATTGATGTAGATAGGCACATGTCCTCCTCCTTGTTTCCTGAAGTCAATGATCAGCTCTTTAGTTTTGCTGACATTGAGGGAGAGCTTGTTATCTTTTCACCATATCACCAAGCATTCTATCTCCGTCTGGTATTCTGTCTCATCTATCTAATGCCAACTTGCAATATCTGGCTGTTCTGGTCACAATATTAAGGAAGTGGAATTCTTTTCTATTCACAAAAACTGCTGATTGATGATAGGTTGCTCTGATTGCAGTGTGGGTTGTTATGGACCAGACCAGACCACACCCCCAAGTATATTGTGGAGATAGCTTTAAAAAAAATGAAACTTAGTGTCTAGGCTAAGTGTAAGGTGCTGTGGTCCAGATATGATTCCATTGGTCCACCACTAAACTTTAATCAAAACACACTTTTGTCTTACAACATGGTTAAAATACAACGAAAAGAAGAACTGGCATAACTTTGCTCTATTGAAATACTTAACAAGATAATGTGTCATTTAACCACTAATCATCAACTGTTCCCATATAGGCAACATCCCATAAACACATCTTTGGCAAAGGCAATTCACCAACACAGTTACACAATTATTATTCTCACATGCTGTCTCTATGCAATCCAGAAGAAAGAAACAATCTGCCCCTTTTGATTTTTAAGAGAAAGCCTCACTGTTTAAGACTTCACTCTAGCAGCAGAGAACTCAAGCATTTAGCTCCAGCAGCCAGCAAAATCTACCAACTAACTGAAAGCAAAACCAAAATCGTTTTGGATCTGTGTGAGCCTGATCCTGCCCACTCATGATCATTTGTTTTATTTTAACAGAAACACCCAGAGAGAGCTCAAAGCTGTTTAGCAACTGCCTGGCTAAAGGAGACATTTCAGCGCCACTTGACTTCTTCAAGAGAAACTGGACAGAACACATCTCTTTAAGGCAGTGTATTGTCAAAAAAAACAGCAATGACTGAGAACACCAATGCCCCAGCTGCCTGACTCCCTGTATTAAGGAAGAAAGAGATGAATTGGTGGCTCTCATGAAGACAGTATCAATATTATCCTGGATGCAGTGATGAGTTGGAGACTGTGATATGTCAGAGGTCTCCAACAGCTTCCTGAAATGTCTTACTGGCAAGTAAATAAAAGCAACTGCTACTTTTAGGACTGCCAAGATGGAATTGTCACCCAGTCCATCTGACAGCAGGTCCTCATCCTGCCAATTCCAAAGGTGGGAGACAATGACTCAGGCCACCTTCTCATACCCACATTAGTCATCCTGATTTCATGTAAGATGGCCCAGGAAAGTGTCAATGTGACCTTGACATGAAACAGCTGCTAGGAAGCCCCCATGCCCAGCCTCCTACCATCACCAAACCTGCCACACAAGTCCTTTCCCAGCACCACTCATATTCTGTTTCAGGACATGGCAACTACAATGCCAGGGCTTGGAGTCATTGAGACTGTGTGCCTTAGTCAATGGGGTCATGAGGTCTTAGTGAATGTGTCTAGCTCCATTGATTCTTGTTGACCTGAGAGATCATAAGGTATAAATCTGCCACAATGTACCCACTCAGTACTTCATTGGATCAGGTCAAAGTTGTATGTATGAGGTATATTGAAGTGTTTATTTTGTGTGACAGGAAGGTAAGTGGGTAACATTGTGTCATCACTGGACTTCTGATTACTGGAGTAGCCCTTTGGGTGGTCTCACCTTCCAACTCTGAACTACACCCTTTTTCAACAAAACTGTTGCTTACTCCACCCTCTTTGGATGCAAACTTGTTAATATTGAAAGCTTATTATGCATTTGATTTTTGGATCAGTATGGTGAGCTTTAGAATTTGCATTCAATGCAGTGAATAGTAGGCTCCACCTGTGACCCACACTATTCCCCAACCATTCTTCAGCTTTCCTATTGCATTATGATCCCTGATTCCCTGATGATCCTTCACCCTCCCCACATTTCAGTTGAACCTCTTTATGTTACCATCAGTGTCCCAATTTTTACCCTTCAAGACCCTTACTATCAAGGTTGTGATACCTTTGCTGATCACACACCCTCTACATATCAAGGTCAAAATTACCATGCTTTCCTTTGATCTCCTCTTTGAGACTGTCCAGTTCCTTCCTCCATCTCACTGGATCCCGGTCTAATATGTTCAGGTTTTCTCTATGACAGTAACCACTGCTCAACTAGCAAATATAACCAAGCCAATCAATTGTCTTGAGTTGCCTGCAGCCTTAACAACACCATGGACAGACTGTGAAAACTTCATTGATGATGCATATCCACACCCCCTGACTGAGCATGGCCGATCCTTCTGACTGAATTTGCAAGAGAATTCTGAGTGACCAACCACAGGTCTGGACAGATTTTACTTGACTTTCAGGATTGACAGTGGTTTATTTCCATGACTGAACAGGTGCCATCCAATCCCTGTGTTTCATCATCTGCTTTAATGGCCAAACTTTCAGACGAGAAACTGTCCAGCTCCTGAACTGACTGTGGCAGTACTCGACTAACTGGTAGCCATCTTTACCCACTAAATATGCCTTCCCTTTTGCATTCACCCATCATCATACTCTTCATGCACATGCATTGTGTTTGCTGACTACACTACTGGCACATGTATTACCTCTGACATTGATACTATCCAGCAAAAATGTACTCCCTATTTCACATTGATGCTACATTGATTCCCATAGCCACAGGTTCAGCCTTGTCTTCTGTGTCGTAGTGCCATTCTCAGACGAAAGTTACTGACTGACAGACCTACTGTCTGTAAGAATGCCATTTATGAAGCTGAAGCTGGTGAACTGCCATTCTCCAACTAGGTGAAGAGATGGGCCAGAGACTAATCCTGCCTTATTCCCGTGGATGTATCTATTGCAAATATAGAGGTGAAGATTGAAGACAAGTCCCAACGAGAAGGTCTTGGAAGATACAGCCAAAGCTACATACTGACCTGGACTGGAAGCCAAAGATCACCAGGTAAGTGCTCAGTTGAAACATTCAAATTTCTGAAATGGTGAGGATCTTGATTGGACAGAAGTTAATTGGGAAGATAAAGTTAATTTTGGTGATTTGTATAATTAGTGCAAGGGAGCCAGCTAGCTCAGTTGGCTGGTTTGTAATGCAGAGTGATGCTAACAGCGTGGTTCAATTCCTGCACTAGCTGAGGTTGCCATGAAAGAACGTCCTTCTCAACCTCTCCCCTTAGCTGAGGTGTGATGACCCTTAGGTTAAACCACCACCAATCATCTCTCTCAGATAAGAAAGCAGCCCTATGCCCTGGTAAGACGATGGTGACTTTAATTTAAAAATAATAGAATTGCAGAAGTAATATATCGGATTCTTGCCAACTCATAAGAAGAAAGTCATCTTGCCATCTAAGAATGGAGGATTTAAATGCAAATGTTTATTTCAACAGTGAGAATCTGAGTTATGGAGTCTTGACCGATTTACTCGTCACACTTGCTATTATTCTTGCCAGTTCAGTGAGGGTAAAATCAGTCCATTGTTTTTGCACTACCTTTAAATTCTGCACTTAATTTCACTTAAAGCAAGGAGTGAAAACAAAGGAATGAGATAAATCTGCTCCATTTAATATACAGCCATGCAAATGATAGATTTACATAATGACTACTCTGTAGGACCAATGTTAACCCTGTCTACTTCAAGATTACTGAGCCTTATTCATCTTGCCATCCTTGCATCACATTGATCTCTCCCATGCTCTCACTGAAAGTTTATCTTAAATGGGTAAAAGCTTGAGTTAAATTACGGACAGAAGAATTTGATAGAAATGTGTACATGATAGCATTGACCTCAGTATTTTATAGGTTAATACGTAAACATCCAAAACAATGTGACTTAAATAATCAGAAAATCAAGCTAAAATTTTGATATATTTTACCAGTATATATTTGCAAAAGGATTAATTTCAAACCCATGATTTTGTAAAGTCATACTGAGATGTGTATGTAAATTCTTCCTATGAAGCCACTGCAACAGAAGTACATCTTTTGTCACTATCTTATCATTAATTGTACAAACAATGTTAAAGGCATATTTCTTATTTTTCTCAACACCGACTGCACGGTAAATACCTAATAAACGTGAAAAGCAAGTCTTCAGTAACGTCACAGATGCAATCTGCCATAATTCTAATAGTAGTTTCTGGGATAATTAAGACTTGATTCCACGTGGTTTTTCACTACCATGGCGCTTTAACAAAGCAGACAGAAGCAAGCACGCAGACAAAGGCCAATACTGGCAATGGCAACGGCAGCTGTAATTCTGGCATACATAATTGTTGCAGGACAGATGGGACAACCATTTGAAAGAAAAAAAATGTGTGTAGTTGCCAATTTTTAATTTAGCTTCATGGATTAATTGCTGATTTTAAGCAACATTTTCATGCTGTTGCAAAACTTGATGTTATTAGAATTATATTTTAATCATGCTTAAATGGAAACCTGCAGAGAATCAAAAAATCTCATCTTTTAAACTAAAATCACTGTAGATATTTTTCTGTGTTAAATTCACTACCCAACATTTTTATTTGTTTACTTTTTCTGTTTTATTGCAACCCATGCAAAAAGCAATGAATACAGTTCCTTCCTCCAAACTGAGAAATATTCTATTGCACACATTTGAGCTTTCTGTGACAAACAGGAAGACAAAAATGCATATGTAGATATTATTGACTTGGAAGTTCATAAATTTATATTAAATCTGTTGAACTTATTATTCATTTTTAATGGTCAAGACTATAAAAATAAAAGCCATTGTATTTATTGAAATTGCTTTAATTAGCTGACTTGCTCTCCTGGTAAGGGTTCCTCAGCTGGTTCTAGTACAATAGGACATCACAGATTTCTGTAATTAGTCTCAAGAGGGTTTCTAATCACAATCTTTAGCTTGCACAGCATTGCTAGTTGCAGTATAAAACTGCAAGATTCATATTTTATGTTAATAGCAACTTTTGCCATGAAGCACCAAGTGGACAACAAATATTAAATTTTCATGCACTGTCATGCTCCCTTCTGATTTTATCTGCTGCCCTTAATTAAAAACAAATGGCAACATTTTCCTTTGCCATACCCACTGGACCCATGCATTGTTTATTGGAGCTTGCTGGGCATAAATTGGCTGCTGTGTTTCCTGCATAATAACAATGACTATCCTTCATTGGCTGCAAGATATTTTAGAACATCCTGAGATTACGAAAATCAAGTTATCTCTTTTTACATAGTATGTATATAAAATGGTGCATAATTATGCTTTCTATTTATGTTTTTGTATTCGTAGTGCGTAGTGTTTCTAGCATGCTACTCGTGAATTATGTGGAATAGGTGTGTAGGCTTTCTCAATATCCTGGTACTTGCTAATTATCTTATGAAAGCAGAGTGAATTCTTCAAGAGATTTATTGAAACAACTTTTTTTTGCTTCTCCTGGGCGACAGCTTGGCAAGAAGATGGCTTGTCCCATTCATTGAATGAGGCTGGCTTAAGAGAACCATCTTTTCTTATAGAGATAGTAGATTCTCCAGCATCGTCAGTTCCTGAGATAACACCATGTAGAGCTGGATGAACACAGCAGGCCAAGCAGCATCAGAGGAGCAGGAAAGCTGACGTTTCGGGTCGAGACCCTT
>NW_025973029.1:0-9318 GCF_021869965.1 Rhincodon typus
GGCCTAGACCCCATTTCTGAAGAAGGGTCTAGGCCCGAAACATCAGCCTTCCTGCTCCTCTGATGCTGCTTGGCCTGCTGTGTTCATCCAGCTCTACACCTTGTTATCTCAGATTCTCCAGCATCTTCAGTTCCTACTATCACTGAGTAAATGAATGGGTTAACTGGGCTCACAGTGAGGTGTATCAATGAGATGACTGGGTTCGCAATAAATGTTTCAATGAGTTAACTGTTCAGTGTGATCTTACGAGTTGACTGGGTTTACAGCGTGACATATCCATTTGTCGACTGTTTTCAGTGAGATATATCTATGAGTTGATTGTGTTCACAGTGAGATGCAACAGTGTGTGCACTGGGCTCCATGAGTTGCAGCATTGTCAGTGAGACATAACAATGAGTTGACTGGGTTCTCAGGGAAATGTATCCATGAGTTGAGTGGGTTCTCTTTGAGATAAATAAATTAGTTGAATGTGTTCACAGTGTAATGCTTCATTGAGTTGACTGGTTTTATAGTCTGACATTTCAATCAGTTGACGTGTTTTATATCAACTGAGTTCACACTGAGATGTGTCAGTGAGTTGGCTGGGTTCACCGTGGATGTGTCGATGAGTTGAATGTGTTCATAGTGTGATGCTATAATGAGTTGACTGGGTTAACAGCGTGATATCCATGAGTTGACTGTGTTTTCAGTGAGATGTATCAATGTGTTAACTGGGTTCACAGTGAGATATATCAGTGAGTTGACTGTGATACATCTCACTGAAGACCCAGTCAACTGATCATTCACAGTGAGATGTATCAATTGGTTGACTGGGTCCTCAGTGAAATGTATCCATGACTTAAGTGGGTTTACATTGACACGTATCAGTGAGTTGACTGTGTTCTGTGTGAGTTGTTTCAATGAGCTGACTGTGTTCTCTGAGGCATTTGATTAATTGCTCTGTGACATTTTCCCTCAGAGTTGCAAAGGGTCCATTATTTCTGTTGGTGGACAAATTCCAAATAATCTGGCTGTTCCATTGTACAAGTATGGTGTGAACATTCTGGGCACAAATCCAATGCAGATCGACCGAGCTGAGGACCGTGCAGTTTTCTCGGGCGTGCTCGATGAGCTCCAGATATCCCAGGCTCCATGGACGGCAGTTAATTCTTTGGTGAGTATCCTCACTGTGTGTTTCCTTGAGGTCAGTTTGTGACCACAGGATCAGCAAGGAGTTTACACGAAGAGTTGGCATGCTGGACTTGTGAAAGGATGATCCAAACTGCTCGAAGTATATTGCACTTTCAACAACATTCGAAGAGCCAATGCCTCTAAGTCTCTTTGATAACGTGACTTTGTTGTTCCTGTCATAATTTGGTTGGTGAATCAAATTGTAATTGTCTGCTCTTCAATGGGTACTCTGTATTAGCTACATTGGAGAGGAATAGCCACTGGGAGCTGGAAGGCTCTGACACAGTGTTACTCACAGGACAGCAGTGGTAGAGAGTGGGGAACAATGTTTTAGCCTGTCCTCCTGGGCCAGGCTTTGTTCAGAAACTGAACAAGCAAAGTCCATTTTCAGCTGGGACTCACACTTCTAAATCCTACTGGACGAAGACCCACTGAGAGAAAAGACAGGGTCATTCATGCCTGTAATGCCCCTTGTAGAGGAATAGCCACTTGAAACTTTCTGGCTGAAGACCCATTTAATTGAGGAAGATACCCTGTGTGTGTGGAGATGTGAGTACCAGCAGATGAACAGTGCCCAGCATTGTCCAGCACATTGAGCATGGCCCTGAGGCCCTCCTCAATGTGTTATTTTATTAGCATGGTCTCTAGACCATATCCAGGATTTGCTGTTGCTCATCGGCCACCACCAAGTGGCTCTTGGTCTTGATGGACCAGTAAGTGCTCAAGATACTCATGAACAGTTGAGCAGTCTCTCTTGAGTAAAAGAGAGAGAGAGATCCAACTTGACTGTTCTGCAGGCTCCACCACTAATTATCTCCCCTTTATCCACAATATTAAGAATGTACCCCAGGCCAATTAACTACAGAGAAAAGACAGTTTCACACTCTAGGATAGATGCTAAGATGGAGCTGCAGCACGAGTCACAGCATTTCTGTCTTGTGCTGTGAAGGGCTTGTTGTGGTTTCCCAGACCCTTCTTCACGAGGTGAATCTTTGCTGTATGTAAAGTTGCTCTTTCACTGGTGGACTTTTCTCTTCGTGCCAGGATGATGCCCTCTCATTTGCAGAGACTGTTGGCTACCCCTGTTTGCTGAGACCATCTTACGTTCTAAGGTAAAGTCATTACTTTGGGGTCTGGGTATACTCTGGATATCAGTGAGAAGTAGCAATTTGAGTTTATAACAAATGCTGAGTATCCAATCTGTACATGTTTTGGATACAGAACTGAGTTTTGTAGCAGTTTGTTATCCAGTGCTTTGTTTCCTGTTTGAATATCCTCTGAAGGTGCTTACTTCCTCACTCAGGCAACCATACTTGTTGACTGACCTTAGATAGTGAGTGTTGAAAGTCTTTTGAACTGTGGAAGTCTTTGGCAGGAGCTGAGAATATAGCTCCCAGGGACTGGAAACTCTGCCTGAAGCCAGTTATTGTCAGGTAGTGTTCCAGCAGTTTCTTATAGGATCCAGCTAGTTCAGGGCGGATTCATGTAGATTCGACTGCAGTTGGATTGGAGCAAGAATAAAGCATCAGTTTGAGTGAACTTTATATCTGCCTTTTCCAAAGCAATCCCAGACAAACTACTTCTGAATAATCTTCAAGTGAGCTCAAGTACTTGAAGCCAGAGGCTGGTTAAATGTTCTTTTTTTCTGTGTACCATGTTCCGTCCTGCCAGAATCACAGGATCATCCTGTGGTTGGTCCAGGGTGGCATTGCATTCATGGTTATGGTTAACTGAGTTATGCTGTTTTTGAATCAGTTGAGTACTCTCGTAACCATATTTAAACAACAGTGGAGCAGCATGGTGGCTCAGTGGTTAGCATTGCTGCCTCAGAGCGCCAGGGACCTGGGTTCAATGCCACCCTTGGGCGACCATCTGTGCAGAGTTTGCACATTCTCCCCGTGTCTTTGTGGGTTTCCTCCGGGTGCTCCGGTTTCCTCCCACAGTCCAAACTAGGTGGATTGGCCACGCTAAATTGCTGTAGTGTTCAGGGATGTGTAGCTTAGGTGGGTTATAGGGGGATGGGTCTGGGTGGAATGCTCTGAGGGTCGGTGTGGGCTTGTTGGGCCGAAGGGCCTGTTTCCACACTGTAGGGATTCTATGATCTTCTATGAAGAACAGTTAACAAATCGATTCATCAAAAAGCATCACAAAGGAGCATCTGAGCATATGAGCCTCCGAAGCTCAAAAGTCTGAATGTGGCTAAATCACCTGGAGCAGTTGGACTACACCCCACTGTTCTGAAGGTGATCATAGAATCATAGAAACCCTACAGTGTGGAAGCAGACCACTCAGCCCATTGAGCCCACACTGACCCTCAGAGCTTCCCTCCCAGAGACATCCCCTACCCTATCCCTGTAACCCTGCATTCCCCATGGCTAATCCACCCAATCTGAGAAGATAGTTGAGAATGGTGTAGAGATATTGGTGGTGATTTTTCAGGAGTCACTGGAGGCATGAAGTATCCCAGACGACTGGAAAATGGCTAATGTAACACCCCTGTTTGAGAAGGAAGGGAGGCAGACGGGAAACTAAAGACCAGTTAGCCTGACCTTGTTTGGTAAAATTTCAGAGTCCATTATGAAGGATGAGATTGCAGAGTGAAGTGTATGATAAAGTAGGGCAGAGTCAGCACAGCTTCGACGAGGGGAGGTCATGCCTGACAAATCTTTGAGGAGGTAACAAGCAAATTGGCAAAGGAGAGCCAGTGGACGTGATCTCTTTGGATTTCCAGAAGGCCTTTGACAAAGTGCCACACTTGAGATAAGAGCCCATGGTGTTAGGGGCAGATAAAGGCAGAATAGAGGATTGGCTGACTGGCAAATGGCAGAGAGCAAGGATAAATGGGTCTTTTTCAGGATGACAGCCAATAACTAGTGAAGTTCTGCAGGCTTAGCATTGGGGCCACTACTATATATATTATACATTGATGATCTGGAACTGATGGCATTGTTGCTAAGTTTGCAGATGACACAAAGGTAGATGGAGGGACAGGTAATATTGAAGAAGTGGGAGGCTGCAGAAGGTCTTGAATATACCAGGCGAATGGGCAAAGAAGTGGCAGATAGAGAACAATGTGGCAAAGTCAGAGAATATACTTTTTGATAAGAATAATAGAGGTGTAGAGCATTTTCAAAATGGAGTAAGGCTTCATAAATCTGAAGTGCAGAGGGACTTTTCTGGCTTTTGGCTTCTGGCTTTTCTTAAGGTTAACATGCATGTTAATTTGGTGGTTAGGAATGCATTCATTTCAAGAGGGCGGTGAAACAAGAGCAGAGATGTACTGCTGAAGCTGTATAAGGCTAGTCAGACTGCATTTAGAAGTGAGCAGTTTTGGGCCTCTTGTGTAAGGAAGGATGTGCTGGCGTTGGAGGGGGTCCAGAGGAGGTTTGCAAGAATGATCCTGGCGAAGAAGGGCTTGCCACGTAAGGAGCAGTTGAGAACTCTGGGTCTGAACTTGTTGGAGTTTAGAAGGGTGAGGGGAGATCTGATTGAAATTTAGAGAATACTGAGATGCCTGGATAGCATGGATGTGGAGATAGAATCTGGGGGCACAGCCTCAGGGTGAAGGGACAACACTTTAGAGCTGAGGGTGGTGATTCTGTGGAACTTATTGCTGCTGTGAGCTGTGGAGGCCAAGTCATTGAGTACGTTTAAGACAAAGAGAGGTTCTCGATTAGTAAGGGGATCAAGGGTTTCGGGGAGAAGGCAAAAGAATGTGGTTGAGAAACATATCAGCCATCATCAAAGACACATATGTGCTGTGCTGAATGGCCTAATTCTGCTCCTATACCTTATGGTCTTATGGAGCTTTTAGTGCAATAAGTGGGGTCAGGTGGGAGGGTTTTGAAGAGGTGACTGGTTCCAGTGACTAGTTTGTAATTTGTTTGTATCTTGTTTGTAATTTGCCGAGTTTACATTGTTGTTGAATGTGGAAATGTTGTCCGTACATTCGGATTTTTATACAACCTTTCGGTAAAATCTGTTGTGCATGGCTGTATTTGGTGATATTTGTTGTATGGCTTTAGGTTTGAAAATCTAAAAGTATTGATTATATGAAAAGTAGTCGTTAATATGGGACTGGTCATTATTTGAGCCGTGCAAAGGATTTTCCCACCTTTTATTCACAATCTGAATGAATGTATCAGGAATTAGTTGGGGATCCACTGACATCTGTGAGAAGAACCAGGTTTAGTTTGTATAAAACAGTAAACATCCAATCTCTGAGTTGTGAATTAGAGGGAAAGTTAGAGTACAAGAGAAAGCTAGGTAGAAATATAGAGACACAAGGTAAAAGTTTCTCTAAATATTTAAGAAAGAGTTTAAAAAAAAGGTCAACATTAGTTGTATAGTGAGTTTGGGGACTTATAGTAATGACAAATAAGGAAATGGCAAATGAACAGATAGTTTGCATCAGTCTTCAGTATAGAGAATACAAGTAACATCCCAGAAATAGCTGTACATCAGGAAATGGAAGACAGGGAAGGACTCAAAATTATAATCACCACGAAAGTGGTATTGACCAAATTGATGGAGCGGCAGCTGACAAATTTCTGGGTCTTGATGAACTTCATCCTCAGATCCTAATGGAAGTGACTAGTTCATGTAGCTCATGTGTTGGTTTTATTTTTTAGATTCTCTAGATTTAGAAAAATAGCAAATGTAACTTTGTGGGACCCGTACAAGCTGGATGGATTATACTGGGACTGGTAACCCCAAAGGGAGAATTGCTGGAGGTGTTGAGCTGGGTGTAAACGAACTCATTGGGCGATGTGAACATGATGAGTAACCCAAACTCGAAAGGCATAACGTTCGTAACAAAGTTGAAAGGATGCTTGGGAGACCAGAAGAAAGAGAAACAAAGCTGAGCATAGACTACGTTTCAAAAGTAGAATGATATTTAAAAGTCAAAGTTAAGGGCACTCTACCTGAGCACAAACAGCAATCACAACATGGTTGATGATTTAAAAGCACAAATAGAGATATACAGCATTGTAATTGCCATCACAGAAATGTGGCTGCACTGTGCCCAAGACTAAGAACTGAATATTCAAGGAAATTTGACATTTGGGAAAGGCAGACAGGCTCAATGGACTGAATGCCCTATTCTTGTTCCTTTGTTCCTATGACCCTAACTTCTTTATTCGTAAAGGGTGGGATAGTACACACCAGTTAGCTTAACATCTGTCATTGGAAAATGTTAGAATGTATTATTATAAATAATTTGGATGTGAATAAAGGAGGCATGGTTAGTAAGTTTGCAGATGACACCAAAATATGAGGTGCAGTGGACAACGAAGAAGGCTACCTCAGAGTACGATGGAACCTCGATCAGATGGGCCAATGGGCCAAGGTGTGGCAGATGGAGTTTAATTTGGATAAGTGTGAGGTGCTGCATTTTGGAAAAGCAAATCAGGACAGGACTTACACATTTAATGGTAAGGTCCTGGGGTGTGTTGCTAAATAAAGAGACCTTGGAGTGCAAGTTCATAGTTCCTTGAAAGTGGAGTCCCAGGCAGACAGGATAATGAAGAAGGCATTTGGTATGCTTGCCTTTGTTGCTCAGTGCATTGAGTGTAGGAGTTGGGAGGTCATGTTGCAGCTGTACAGGGCATTGGTTAGGTCACTTTTGAGGGCATACGTTTAAAATGAGAGGGGCAAGATTTAAAAGGGACCTAAAAGGCAATTTTTTCACACAGACGGTGGTGATGCATGGAATGAGCTGCCAGAGGAGGTGATGGAGGCTGGTGCAATTATAACATTTAAAAGGCATCTGGATGGGTATATGAATAGGAAGGGGTTAGAGGGATGTGGGCCAAATGCTGGAAAATGGGACTAGATTAATTTTGGCTATCTGGTTGGTATGGACGAGCTGGACCGAAGGGTATGTTTCTATGCCGTGCAGCTCTATGACTCTATGACTATATGTTATAGTTGGGCACTTAGAAAAGTTAAAAGTCATTTGATGGTGTCAGCATGGTTTTGTAAAAAGGAAATCATGTTTGATCAATTCATTGGAGTTCTTTGAAACGTAACATGCTGTGAACAATGGGGAACCAGATGATGGATTGTATGTCCTTGTTTGCTATGATCTGCCCATACTGCTCACAAAACAAAGCTTTTCACTCTACTTAGGTACATGTGACTACAATAAATCAAATAAAAATTTGGATTTCCAGAAGGCGTTTAATAAGGTGCCACGTCAAAGATTATCACAGAAAATAAGGGCTCATAAATACAGGGACTAACATATTGGCACGGATAGAAGGTTAGCTGGTGAACACAAAACAGAAAGTAGGCAAAAATGAGTCATTGTTTCGGTTCGCAAGGTGATGGGGCCTCAACCTTTTCCAGTTGTTGTATACAAAGTGGGAATAGGGAGGATTTATGAATTATGATGGCTTTTCCCTTCTTCAATCCAAGACAGTGATCAAATGTTTGACTTACTCCTTTCCCTTTTCATTCTGTCCCTTGCTGAAATACACCAAAGGGTGTTCCCCAAATCCCGGTTTCTGGATTCTAACTTTTGAAATAAACACACAGCAAAAACATGTAAGATGAAATCAAAGGTAGGATTTATTAGTAAAACATTTAAAATATGGGCAAAGTGCTTCACTAGTCCATCCACACAAGCATTCAGAAAATTAAGGAAAGCAGAAGAGGAGAACTGATAGGCCATAAATGATAGGTTTTGGTGAATCCAACGGTATCAATAAAATAAAAAAGTTACTCAGGTGAGTTACAAATTCCCAGAGGTCAGTGTTCAATGATAATTTCCTATTTGAGCTGGGGGAAGTTGTTTTCTTTCTTGCAGGTGAAGTGTGCGTTTCTTTCCAGCCTGCAACTTGGAGACAGAGATGGAGTCTCTGAGGCAGGCTATCCACTCAACCTAGAGGTCAAACAGTAACTGACCTAAAATCCTAAAATTGTATCTTTAAACAATTCAGTCATGTGACAAAGACATGCATTTTTGTTACTGATGGTCTATAATCGGAATGTCTTTCAACTAACAGTGTGGTCTTGCCTTCCCCCACTGTCGGAGTTTCCATTGTGAGTTGAAGAAGTAACTGTATAAGTATGAGCTCCCATTTTAACATGGTCAGTTTTGAGGATTCCCTTTGGCCAGAGCTGGACAGAGGCTGGACTGTCTATACAATGCAGGGAGTTCAGAAGCTTCTGGAAATGTGATCATGTGATCAGCCTTGGCCATTTTATGGGTTGGGCAAGCTTGCCCATTTTTAAACAATGTAGAATTTAAATGCGAACATATAGGAGAAAGTACAGTTTACTTTGGATTATACTGCATTTCTGCTGGCCATGAACACCATTTAAGTAAATTACTTGGATGAAAGAACCAAAGGTATGACTGCTCAATTTGTTGATTAGACAAAGGTAGGCAGGAGTCGTGAAGAGGACACAAGTTGGCTACGCAGATTTATTAAGTGAGCAAAAATGTAGCAAATGGAGTATGGGAAATGTGAAATTGGCATTTTGGCAGATGGATAAAAAAGTATGGTATCCAAAGAGATAGTAGGAACTGCAGATGCTGGAGAATCTGAGATAACAAGGTGTAGAGCTGGATGAACACAGCAGGCCAAGCAGCATCAGAGGAGCAGGAAAGCTGATGTTTCATAGAACATAGAACATAGAACATTACAGCGCAGTACAGGCCCTTCGGCCCTCGATGTTGCGCCGACCTGTGAAACCAATCTGAAGCCCATCTAACCTAAATTATTCCATTATCATCCATATGTTTATCCAATGACCATTTAAATGCCCTTAAAGTTGGCGAGTCTACTATTTTTGCAGGCAGGGCATTCCACGCCCTTACTACTCTCTGAGTAAAGAACCTACCTCTGACATCTGTCCTATATCTATCACCCCTCAATTTAAAGCTATGTCCCCTCGTGCTAGCCATCACCATCCGAGGAAAAAGGCTCCCACTGTCCACCCTATCTAATCCTCCGATCATCTTGTATGTCTCTATCAAGTCACCTCTTAACCTTCTTCTCTCTAACGAAAACAGCCTCAAGACCCTCAGCCTTTCCTCATAAGACCTTCCCTCCATACCAGGCAACATCCTGGTAAATCTCCTCTGCACCCTTTCCAATGCTTCCACATCCTTCCTATAATGCGGTGACCAGAACTGTA
>NW_025973030.1:0-9317 GCF_021869965.1 Rhincodon typus
CGCCATTCTCATGGGGAGTTGGTCACTTGACTAACTGATGCATTCTTTTTAACATTCAGCCAGTGAAGGAAACAGAAGATCATCACTATCCTCGCGCCCCCGACCACATATACACTCCCATGCTGGTTCAGAGTGGTGGTGAAGGAGCCATCTTTCAGAAAGAACCTTCTTCAACCAGACCATGCCTGCCATCACGAGAACAGATAAATCTTGTATATTATTTACAGAAGAGGTTATTTTTCTTCTGTATGTCCTGGTGCTGACATGTTTCTGTTAACTTGTGTTTTAGTGACATTGATTATCTAATGGTTGCCCCTCTCTGTTCCAGTGCTATCAATTAGGATATTTGAAGATTATAGTTTCAGTTTGGCGACAACATTTGAAATTTCTCTCAGATTTTGTCTCTCTTTCTCCCTCTTGGTGGATGACTGTCTTCCTTCACAGTTGCATTCAATGTATTTCCAAGTCAGAATGGTGAATGCCTTGGAGGGGAACTTGAAGTTGACATTTCTGATATGTTACATTTGTTCTTCCAGACTGAAGTGGTCGTGGGTATGTCCGAGGATCTTCAGTGAATTTCTGCAGTGCATCTTGTAGATAGCATACACTGCTGCTACTGACTGTTGGTGGGAGAGGGAGTGGATATTTGTGGTTGTAGTGTCAGTCAAGCGTGCTGCTTTGTCCGAGATGGTTTAAAGCTTCTTGTGTTGTTGGGGCTGTCTCATCCAGGCAAGTGGGGACTATTCCATCACACTTCTGACTTGTGCCTTGTAGATGGTGGACAGGCTTTGAGGAGTCAGCAGGAGAATTACTCCCTGTGGTATTCCTTGCTTCTGACCTGCTCTTGCGCTGTGTTTATGTGGTGAGAGCAGTTGAGTTTCTGGTCAATGATGACCCTCAGGATGTTGATGGTGGGGATTCAGTGATGGTAAGACTATGATGGTAAAAATGCCAAGGGGCAGTGGTTATATTGTCTCTTATTGTTGATGGTTGCATTGTGTGACACAAATGTTATTTGTACTTGTTGGCCCTAGACAGGACTTGTTGCATTTGAACAGGACTGCTTCAGTATCTGAGGAGCTGCGAATGGTTCTGAACATTGTGCAATCATCAGTGAACATCCCCTCATTGTAAAGGTTTCAGAATTGTGGGTATGCGACATAATTGGACATTGAGTACTGAGAGGGTGCCTCATTGTCAGAGGGTCAACAATGATGCAGTGCCACTTACTACAGAGGTTAGAATTGAAGGAGTGCCAATTGATTACAGGACCCGTGCTGAGGTTTTGCAGCACCTAGAGACGGTCGAACTGACAGAATGCTTTATTGACAGAGGGTCAGTCTTGAGGTATTGAAGCACAGTCAGAGGTTCAGTACTGAGGTGGCCCCTCATTGCAAGAGGGTTAATACTGATTCAGTTCCTCAATGTAATGGGGTCACAATTAAGGGAGTGCGAAATGATTAAAGGGTCAGGACTAACAATACAGGACTGTCAGTGAGTCAGATCTGTAGGAGTCAGAGGGTCAATACGGAGGCAGTGCCTCATTGTGTAGGTGTTGGAATTGAAGGAGTGCCAACTGACTAGAGAGTTAGGCCAGAGGCATTGTGTCACCGTCAATCGGTTAGAACTGAGGGAGTGCCACATATTAAAAGGGTTGGTAGTGAGGTATTTGCAGCAGTGTGGGAGTGCCTCGTTCTCAGAGGATATTACTGAGAAAGTGCCTTATTGTCAGTGGAACATGGAGTCATAGAATGGCAAATGTACAGTATGAAAACAGACACTTCAGTCCAACTCGTCCATACTGACCAGATAAAAAAAATTAATCTATTCCGTTTGGCCATATCCCTCAACCCGTCCTATTCGTCGACCCATTCACTTACCTCTGAAATGTTGTATTGTGCCATCCTCCACCAATTCCACTGGCAGCTTATTGCACACACTTGCCACCCTCCAATTCGAAATGTTGCTCCTCAGGTACTTTTCAAAACTTCCCTCTCAAAATAAACACATGACTTCTAGTTTTGGACTTCCCTACCTTGGGGAAAAGACCCTGGCTGTTCACCCTATCCATGCTCTCATGATTTTATAAACTTCTATCAGGTCCTCCTCGCCCTCCGACACTCCAGGAAGAATGGCCCAAGCCTATTCAGCCTCTCCTTATAGCTCAAACCCTCCAACCCGCTGGTCACAGGCCTTCAATCTGAAAAATAACCCTCGACCACCACCCTCTCTCCTACCTTCTCGTCAATTTTTGTATCCAGATGGCTCGTTCTCCCTGTATTCCATGTGATCGAACCTTGTTAATCAGTCGATCATGCGAACTTTGTCAAACCACTAAATCAAGTGTGGCACCAGAGAATCAAGGCTCTCCAACCTACTTTGACTGCATTCCTTTGAAGATTTCCCTTCTCTTTCCCGGTAGGACTGCAATAACATTCCTTTTGTGAAGACATTCCAGCCCTGGAGGCAGCTGCTCTGCTGACTGAAGGATTTGATAAAAGACTGTAAACACAAAGCACTTCCACCTGTCATTTCTGAGGCCCAGAAGGTTGCGTTCATGACTCAGATACTTGGCAATTGAGGGCTTTTGTGTCATTCTGGTTATAACAGAGTATGATCTCGTCTGACATTATCAAGGAATTGCTGCGTTGCTGCATATATGATGCAATGAGATTCAGAAATGGAAATGAAAATGCCTGTGGCATTATTCAAAGAAAGAATGCCTTCTTCTTTGTCCAGTCCAATATTTCAATAATGGTGAACGGATATTTTTCAGGCTGGGAAACAGGGTTGTAGTGGAATTCTCCAGGGGCTGCTACCGGGACGTTTGTCTTTCCTGAAAGATAATTAATTATCTTGATCGTGGTGTGCAAGGGACAATTTCCGAGTTAAACTTGAGAATTGAAAATTGTGAGAAGAATGATGTGGAACTCCAAAAGTGCATTGAAAAGTTGATGGAGTGGGCAGATAGGTGGAAGATGAGG
The DNA here is from genome assembly GCF_021869965.1 of Rhincodon typus. NCBI lineage: Eukaryota > Metazoa > Chordata > Chondrichthyes > Orectolobiformes > Rhincodontidae > Rhincodon > Rhincodon typus. The sequence goes on from NW_025973030.1 coordinate 2,985, forward strand.
TACAAGGCAGAGAAGTGTAAGGTGATGCACTTTGTCTTTCAAGTGTTTTTCCTTCCAATGTAAAATAGTAGTATGGACGTGCACAGTTGAAATGATGGTCGCAGTACAGCTGGAGAGAGCAATTAATAAAGCATACAGCCTGTATTAATAGGGATATAGAGTATACGAGTAAGAAGTTGATGATATTGAACTTCTGCAAGGTAAGTTAAATCTCAACTGGTGTATTGTGCACAGTTGTGGCCTGCACGTTATAGGAAAAAGGCAAATGCATTGATGTGTTGATTATTACTGGAATGGTTCCAGGTCGGAAAAGCTTCAGATACAAGAATAGATTGAAGAGTTTGGGACTGTTCTCTCTCAACAGTCGGCTGAGAGGAGATGGAATTCAGGTTTTCTGAAATCGAGAGTGGGCTCAACAGAGTAGATCGGGAGAAGATGTCCCTGCTTGTAGAAGAGTTTTATCACACAATGTGTAGTTAGGTTATGGAGTGCACTGCTGTAAATGTGATGAATGAAGTTCAATGGAGACGTACAGAGGGCATTGGATGAAAATGGTGTGCAGGTGATAGGGGGAAAAATGGATTTGCATGAGATGATAGAGACAACTCGGTATGATGGGCCAAATGGCCTCCTTCCCCTTCTGTAATTTTGCGATTTGGTGTATCCAAAAATTACCTGAAATTTATTACAAACACCAATAAAAAAAAGCAGTGTTACGACTTAACCATCTTTCAAAGGATTACTTTGACTTCAAAATGTTTTTGTGGACTCTCCGAAGACAGATAACATCGGCTTTAAAATGACACAGACGCAGAGGGTCAACACTGAAGCAGTACCTCATTGCAACAGGGTTAGAATTCAGAATGTGGCTCTTGATTTGACAGCCAGTACTGAGATTTTGCAAGTCTATCACAGTGTAAATATTGAATGAATGCCTCATTGTCAGAGCGTCAGAACTGTGGGAGTGCATTATTATCAGAGGGTCAGGACTGAGGCAGTGCCTCATTATGCAGATGTCAGAATTGAAGCAGTGCCACATGATGGGAGGGTCAGTCCTGAGGTATTACAGCACTGTCAGTGGTTTGGAACTGTGGGAATGCTTCATTATCATATGTTCAGTCCTGAGCAGGTGCCTATATCATATGTTCAGTCCTGATAGAATGTCTCATCATCGGGAGTCATTGCTGAGTCAGTGCCTGTTTGTCAAAGGTACACTACAGAGGGTGTGCATCATTGTCAGAAGATCAATACAGAGGCAGTACCTGATTGTAAGGGGGTCATATCGGAGTGTGCCACATGCTTAGATGGTCAGTTCTGTGGTAGTGCAGCACTTTAAGTGGGTCAGTTCTGAGGCATTGCCTCATTGTCAGAGAGTCATTACTGAGGCACAGTCTCATTGTAAGAGGGTATGAATTGAAGGGGTCTCACACGTTTAGATGATCAGGACGGAGGTATTGCAGATCTATCAGAAGGTTAGTCCTTAGGGACTGCCTCGTTGTCAGCAGGTCAGTTTGGAGGAAGTGCTTCACTGTCAGAGCATTGGTACTGAGCGAGTACCTCATTGTCAGAGTCGGGATCAAGGGAGTGCTCACATTTTAGAGAGTCAATACATGTAGACAGCATTGTCAGTGGGTGAGTACGAAGGGACCATTCTGAAGCAGTGCCTCAATGTAATGGTATCAGAATGGATGGAGGGCCACATGATTAGCGGTTTAGCCCTAAGGAATGGAAGCACTGTCAGATCTCATTTCCGTGATATGGAGGTGTCGATGTTGGACTGAAGGAGGACTGAGGCTGCAAAAGCTTGTGTTGGACTATCACCTGGTGTCGTATGAATTCGGACCTGTGGGAGCGCATTATAGTCACTGGGCCAGTACTGAGGGAGTGCCTCATTGTCAGAGGGTCAATATTGAGGCCGTGCCTCATTGAAGTGGGGTCAGGATTGAGGGTGTACCTCACGATTACAGAGTCAGTACTGAGGAGCTGCAGCTCTGTCAGAGGATCAGTTCTGAGGTAGGACTGGATTGTAAGTCCAAAGGCTCACTGGTCTACATTTCCCTGGCTCTGCCTCAGCCTCAGTATTGACCCTCTGACAGTTATGCACTCCCACTGATCTTACCCTCCAACAGTGCTGAAATGCCACAGCACTGATCCTCTCATCAGAATCATAGAATCCCCACAGTGTAAAACAGGCCATTAAGCCCAGGTCCACACTCAGCCTCCCAAGCGCATCTGACCCATCCCCTTAACGTATCCCTGAAACCCTGCATTTCCCTTAGAATTATCACCTGATGCCGTCCCTCAGAATGGACTCTTTGACAATGAAGCACACCCTTACGAATGAATCTCTGATAAGACACTCTCTCAGTATTGACCTCTGATCATGAGGTTCTCGCTCAGTACTGGCCCCCTGACAGTTCTGATCTCATTACAAAGAGGCAGTGCCTCACCAATGACCATCTGACAAAGGAGCAGTGTGTCAGAACTGACCATCTGACAAGGAGGCACTCCTTCAGTCTGACCCTCTCTCCCTGCTGCAGAAGTGATCTTTTGCTAATGAGGTACTGCCTGGGTTCTGACCCTGATAGAGCTGAAATGCCTCAGTACTTACCGTCAGTCTGTGGTAAAACCTCCATTCTGACACCATTACACTGAAGCACAGCCTCAGTGCTGACCCACTGACAAAGAGACTCTGTCTCAGAACTGACCAGCTGACAATCTGCCAAGGCCCGAGGTACTGACACAATAAGAACGAAACCCTCCCTCAGGACTGACCCTCTAAATGTGAGGTCGCCCTCAATTCTGATGCCCTTACAATGAGGCACTGTCCCAGTTCTGACACCTGCATAATTAACAACTGGCTCTGTCCAACAGTAATGCACTCCTGCAGTAATGACCGTCTGACAATGAAGCACTCCCTCTGTACTGGAGCTCTGACAGTGCTTCAGTCCCTCAGTAATGCCCCTCTGACAATGAAATAGTCCATCAGTTCTGACACTGTCACAGTGTTGCAATGTCATGGTGACCCTGTAATCGTTTCGCACTACATCACTTTTGATGTCTTTATCGTGAGGCAATGCCTCAGCACTGATCCTCTGATACAGCTGCAATACCTTAGCACTGATCCTCTCTGTGTAGCAAACCCTCAATTCCCACACCGTTAAACTGAGGAACTGCCTCACAACACAAACTCTGACAATGAGTCATTCCCATACGACGAACCCTCTGACAAATGAACAATGCCTCAGAACTGACATACTGACAATAAGGCAGTCCCTTAGTGCTGACCCGCTGATCATAATATCACAGTCATGACCCTCTTATTGTGTGGCGTCCCTAGAATTCGGACACCTTTCGAAAGAAGGACTGCCTCCGTATTGATGCTGTGACAGTGCTTCAATAGCTCAGTGTTGACCTGCTAATCATGGAGCCATCCCACAGTTCTGATCCCGTTACATAGAGGCCTTCGCTCAATCCTGACCCTCTGACTGTATTAAACTATCTCAGTACTGGTCCTGCAAACGTGTTGCACTCCCTTATTTCTCACCCGATTATATTGAGACTGTGCACCCCACTGGACCCTCTAACAGTGACACAGTCCCTCAGCAGTGGCACTACTGTGAAGCACTGTCACTGACACTCTGACAATGAGGTTGTCTATTCTGACCCCTTTACATGGAGGCACTGCGTGAGAATTGACCATTGAGGCATTTCCTCAGTAGTTACCTTCAGACAGGTTTGGGTTAAGGCCAGATGAGGCTCAGGATGGGGCTAGGGTTAGGGTTAGGTCTGAGGCTAGGGTTCGAGTTGAGGTCAGTGTTGAGGCTGCAGTTGGGGGCTGGCACCAAGACCGGGACAAGCTCAGTCGGGGATGGAGGAGGGGGCAGAGGCTGTTGGGATGGCCGAGGGCCGGGGAACAGGACAGTCGGGGCAAGAAGAGGGACAGGCTGGTATTAGGGCGAAAGATGGGGGCCGAGTCAGGCTAAGGCTGGGGTTAGATTTAGGTCGGAGCTCGGGTCTGGGACAGGCAGGGGTTAGGGTCGGAGCTGCGGGCTGGGTGCTGGGACCTTAACCTGGTCGGGGTCGGTGTCGGGGTCAGGCTCAGGGCCGTGGTTAGTGTTAGGGTCAGGGTGAGGGCTGCGACAGGCTGCGGGGGAATTTTGGGCTGGCGCGCCGATAGCTGTGTCTGGGTCCGGGTTTTGAGTTACGGCTGGGACAGGGACTGAAGGCTGGGGTCTGGGGCCGGTGCGTAGGGCTGAGCCTAAGGCGAGGTTTACGGTGATTTTCTGGTCTGGGGCTCTGGATTGGGTCGGGCCGGCCCGGATGGGGCTGGAGGTCTGGGGCCGGGTTTAGTTTCATTGTCAGGTTGGGGCGAAGGTTTTGGTTAGGTTTGGGGCCGGGGTCGGAGGTCTGAGGCTAAGGCGAGGTTTACAGTAATGGTCTGTGCGGGGGCCCCGGTTTGGGTCGGGCTGGGCTGGGCCAGGGCTGCGACAGGCTGTCGTCCGTGATTCGGCTGGGGGCTGAAAGCTCTTTCTGGGTTCAGGAGCCAGGTTTAGGGTTAGGATTGGGGCTAAGTTTTTGGTCATGTTTGGAGCCGGGACAGACTAGGGTTGGGGTGGGTTTTGGGGGCTTGGGTTCCGGGCCAGGACAGGCTGGGTTTCGTGTCGGGGGCTGGGGGTCGCGGCCACGGCCGGAACAGTCTGGGGTTCGAGCTGAGAGCCGGGACACGCTGCGAGCCGGGACGAGGGTCAGTTCTGCGGGCTAGAGGCAGGACTGGGACAGGCTGGGGATGGAGGCTGGGGCCATAAATGTCAGAGTCCGCTGTAAATAACGAGTAAAGTATAGAGCTCCCTGTAAATAAGCCCTGTAAATCCTCCCTAAAATCCCCCTAAACCCTCAAACAGACGACTGCAAAAAAAACCTCTAAAACACAGAGCCTCCAGTTAATGAAAGCTAAAACACAAGGCCCACTGTAAATCAAAACTAAATAACAGAGCCCCCACTAAAACACTGCGAGATAGTCGGATTTAGACAGTACCTCATAGTCACCAAGTCAGATCTGAGGCAGTGCCTGTTTGTCAGACAGTCAATAATGCGGAAGCGCAGTGTTGTCTAACGGTTATTGCTGAAGCAGTGCCACACGATTACAGGATCAGTCCTGAGTGAGTGCCACGCGAATAGAGGACCAAATCTGGGTTATTGCAGTACTGACAGGGTTGGAGTGAGATAACACCTCAATGTCGGCAGTGTACTGAAATTCTGAGGAAGGGTCCGCGGACCAGAAACGTTAACTCTGTTTTCTCCTTCACAGATGTTGCCAGACCTGCTTAGCTTTTCCGGCAAACCTGATTGCTCTGGTCAACCAATTGTCTCCGCCTGCTCCTGCCCCACCGAACTTATCTCCACCTATCTCGACTCCATTTTCTCCCCCTTGGTCCAGGAACTCCCTACCTACGTCCGTGACACCACCCATGCCCTCCACCTCTCCAGAACTTCCAATTCCCCGGTCCCCAACACCTCCACTTTACCATGGACGTCCAGTCCCTATACACCTGCATTCCCCATTCAGATGGCCCAAAAGGCTCTCCGCTTCTTCCTGTCCCGCAGGCCCGACCAGTCCCCCTCCACTGACACCCTCATCCGCTCAGCCGAACTTGTCCTCGCCCTCAACAACTTCTCTTTCAATTCCTCCCACTTACTACAGACAAAGGGGGTGGCTATGGTACACGCATGGGCCCAAGCTGTGTTTGCCTCTTTGTAGGTTACATGGAACAATCCCTCTTCCGTAGCTACACTGGCCCTAAACCACACCTCTTCCTCCGTTGCATTGATGACTGTATGGGCGCCCCCTCGTGCTCCCACGAGGAGCTCGAGCAGTTCATCCCCTTCACCAACACCTTCCACCCCAATCTTAAGATTACCTGGATCATCTCTAATACCGCTCTCTTTCCTGGACCTCTCTGTTTCCATCTCGAGGAACCACCTAGAAACTGATATCCATTTCAAGCTCACCGATTCCCACAGCCACCGAGAATACACCTCCTCCCACCCACCTTCCTGCAAAAATGCCATCCCCTATTCCCAATTCCTTCACCTCCGCCGCATCTGCTCCCAGGATGAGACATTCCACTCCCGTACATCTCAGATGCCCTCGTTTTTCAAAGACCGCAACATCCCCGCCTCAGTATTCGAGAACGCCCTCGACCGTGTATCCCGCATTTCCCGCAACTTATCCCTCACACCCCCCACCCCGCAATAACAACCAAAAAAGAAGCCCCCTCGTCCTCACGTACCAGGCCACCAACCTCCAGATCCAACGCATCATCCTCCGAC
>NW_025973031.1:0-9317 GCF_021869965.1 Rhincodon typus
TTGGGCCTGCTGTGTTCATCCAGCTCTACACCTTGTTATCTCAGATTCTCCAGCATCTGCAGTTCCTACGATCTCTGTAATTTACTGTCGCCCAGTGGCTCCACCAAGAGCTAAATCACATAGATATAGGAGAAAGGCAAACAGCCCTTTGACCCCGTTCCAGTCAATGTTTCACCTTCCACCTCACATTCACCCTCCTGTTTTCCATCAGCTTGTCCAGCTGTGCTATGTCACTCCTGTGAAGCAGGTGAGACTCATACCTAGGACTTCCAGCTCAAAGGTAGGAATATTACCATTGCACCACAAGACACCCTAAAACACCAGGCCCTATGTGAGACTCGAACCTATCACCCTGACATTAAGAATCTGATTCTCTAACAGCTAAGCAAATCATAAAACATAAAGCGCTCCAGAAACTCAGCAGGTCCGGCACACCTGTGCAGAGGAAACAGAGCTAACGTTTCAAATCCAGCGACTCTTCTTCAGAACAGAGCTAACCACTGTTTTCAAAATGAATATTTTCAGAAAGGTTATGGCACATCTTCAGAGCAGAAGGGACTTGAACCTGGATTGCAGGGTTCAGAAGCAGGGACTCTACCACTGCAACAAGGAAGACCATCAAATCCACTTTTCTTGCTATCCCATGTCTATTTATACCCCAAAGGTCCGATAATCTTTTCAAACTTACTCATGGGCTGAACCTCCAGAGTTCTTCAGGGTAGAGAATCCCACCAGCTCTTTCACCCTGGAATAGACCAGCTCCACTGTGTTTATGTATATTGTTGTTTTTTTTTTTGTCTCATTAGGTCAATATCCTGGAACTCCCTCCCCAACACCACTATGGAGTATCCACCTCAAGTGGACTGCAGCGGTTCCAAAGGCATTATCACCTCAAAGGCAACGAGGGATGGGTAGTAAATGCTGGCCCAGCCAACTATACCCACATCCTCTGAATGAATAAGCAAGAAGTTGGCCTCAATTATACTGGAGCGGCCTACAAACATCAGCTGTATAGACTTGTGACTGATGAAGGATGGTGCTGTAGGGGTAATTTTGGCAGATACATCATCCAGAGCCCTATGCTATCATCAATACCTGCCACTCCTCCATGGTTATGTCCATGCCCGAGTACCATTGGAGAAGGGAGCATGAGGTGTCCATCTATATTCTCATGCCTTTAGATTTAGTCTGTTCCCACTCTCCCTATCCCTCCCTCACCTGGATGGTTTGAATTGCATGGAATGGGCTTTACACACAAACCTCTAATTTGCTACACAGATGATTTACTGGTGGCAGTTAATAGTTAGAAACAAAACAAAGTGATTTGGTGGTGGGAAAGCCATTTGGTTGTGTGTGATAACATTTCCAGATAGGAAAAAACACAGAATCAGTGCAGATTATCTGCCCCACTTCTGTAGTTATGCTTGTGCCTGGTGTCCTTGGAAAGGGAGTATGTGGTTTCCATCAACGCTCTCGATGCCTTCAGACAGAGTTGGGCACCGAGGGGGATACAGTGTTTTATCTTTCCCTCCAACTCCATTTTAATTTAGGTCTTTCCTGCTCTCCCTATCCCTCCCTCATTGGGCTTTGCATATAAATATTCAATTGGCTACATGGGATATTTAATGTGGTGGTCAATAGTTAAAAACCAAAAAGAAAGCCATGGTGATTTAATGGTGGGAAAGCTATTTGGTTGTGTTTGATAACACTTCCCGATACAAGATTAGGCAGACCCAGGCTGGGAGGTGGTTGTATTGTGGTAATGGCACTAGACTAGCAATCTATAGCACCCCCCGCCACCGCACTCCCTCCCAGGTTTTAATGTCCTGGGGACTTAGGTGCAGATCCTACTGTGGCAGATGGTGAAATTTGAATTCAACAAACACTTGGGATTTAAGAAAACTGGATTAACTATAACCACTTTCAATTGATGTAAAAAGCCATCCGATTCATTAATGTCCTTTCAGGACAGAAGTCTGCTCTGGTCTACACGTGACTCCAGCCCCACAGTACCGGGCTCGACTTCAAGAATAAAGCAGACCCAGAGCTGGGTCTGCAGAACTGTCTGTCTCTGGCTGGGGCTAGCCTATGTACACCATGAGGAGAGGCCAAATGCTGGCAAATGGGATTAGATTAGTTTAGGATATCTGGTCAGTGTGGACGAATTGGACTGAAGGGTCTGTTTCTGTGCTGTACATCTCTATAAGTCCATGATTAGTGGCTCTAGTTTGGCATTCAACAATAAACAATATTCCTTTCCAGTTGAGCTTCCTGAGTTATTATAGTACCACAAAAGGAAACATCTTTTCCACACCCTCCTCGTCAAAACCATTCAAGATTTTATACGGTTCAATCAAGTCACCCCTCCATCTTCTAAACTCCAAAGAATAAAATCCCAGCCTGTCTAAACTTTTCCAATTAGACAACCCACTCATTCCAGGGAACAATCCAGTAATTCTCCTCTGTGCTGCCTCCTATGAAATTACATCCTTCTATAAATAAGGAGACTAAAACTGCACCCACTGTTCACATGGTAGCAGAGATCTGTCACCAGTCAGTGGATGCCAACCGGCTCAAACATCCCAGCCAGAGGGAGGAGAGTGTCTGGATCCACACTGCTAGTGAGAAGTTACCCTGATCACTCTTTTCCCAGGGATTCAACCTGGTTTGGATCAGGAATTCTCGGACTGAGGGTTACTAGTCACTTCAAAAGGAATTGAGGCCCGGAGGTGGGGGGAGAAGCCAGGCAAATGACAGGCTCTGGGGGAAAAGAGCAGGGAAGTGGTACAAAGTGGATACATCAACTAGGGAACGAAACAGCTTCCTGCAGCGTTCGATCATTCCAGAAAAATATACGCAATCTCAAGCAGGACTTGAGAGGACTGCCAGGTTGGTAAATTTGTACTTTAAAAACAGTCATGAATCGACACTCTCTTTTACCCCATCCTACACTGGGAGTGACCCCCACCAGCAGAGTTGTCAATTGTAATTGAGCTTATCCCTGGAGGTTTAATCACATGACAACCTCCCCCCACCAACCCCACACAGGCTGCATCCATTTTGTGGGCAACATGTCCTTGTGACAAGCTCAGAGAGACTGCTGGAGACAGAGCCAGCAGGTCTGGCTATGTCTGTGAACAGAAAATTAATGTCGAGTCTGATGGGACACTTCATCCATTCATCTTCATGCCTCGCTGCCTTCCTGCACCAATCAGAAAGTAAAGTGGCTCAGCAGACAGCAGTGTTATCTCAGAGTGCCAAGGACCCAAGTTTGATTCCACCCTCAGGCAAGTTTGTGTGGAGTTTGCACATTCCCCATGTCTGTGGGAGTTTTCTCTGGGTGCTCTGGTTTCTTCCCACAGGCCAGTTGGATAGGCCATGCTAAATTACCCATAGTGTGCAGGCTAGGTGGATTAGCCACAGGAAATCCAGGGTGGGATGCTCTTTGGAGGGTCGGTGTGGACTCAATGGAAAATGGCCTGCTTCCACACTGTAGGGATTCTACGAAAGCAAAAACACCCATTCCCAATTGGATGATGCTTGGCTCACAGCCTTTTCTCCCATCCCCTTTTCCATAAAGAAATGTTCAAATAACAAAAACAAAACAATTTAATGTGCTGGAGTTTGATTGTCATTTCCTGGAGGCCCGAGGTCAAGCCTGAGGGGAGTTGCCAACCCTACCTGGGTGATCAGCCCAGGGTGAACACTTGTGTACGGCCAAACTGTCCAACTGCAGGGAGACAGTGTAGGAAGCTGTATCTGTTAGTGCTCACCAACATCTGACCCCACATTCCCCCAGGAAATGGAGAGGGAGCACACTGTTACTAGAAACCTGACTGTCATTCAAAACAGCCTTCCATCCTGCCACCATCCCAAAATACTTTTATAATGAATGCACTTCAAATAATAAACCTTTCAATATCCAAGTTTTTTTTTAAATCTGAGAGATTCATAGAGTCAGAGTTATACAGCACAAAAACAGATTCTTTGGTCCAACTTGCCTGCGCCGACCAGTCATCCCAATCTGACCTAGTCCCACATGCCAGCATTTGGCCCATATCCCTCTAAACCCTTCCTATTCATATACCCATCTAGATGCCTTTTAAATGTTGTAATCGTACCAGCCTCCACCACTTCCTCTGGCAGCTCATTCCATACACGCACCACCCTCTGCGTGAAAAAATGGCCCCTCAGGTTCCTTTTAAATCTTTCCCCTCTCACCTTAAACCTATCTCCTCTAGCTTTGGACTCCCCTACTCTCAGGAAAAGGCCTTGTCTATTCACCTTATCCAAGCCCCTCAATGATTTTATAAACTTCTGCAGGGTCACCCCTCAGCCTGACACTCCAGGGAAAATAGCCCCAGCCTTATCAGCCTCTCCCTGTAACTCAAACCCTCCAGGTCCCAGCAACATCCTTGTAAATCTTTTCTGCACACTCTCAAGTTTAGCAACATCCTTTCTATAAATGGGAGACCAGAATTGTACAGTTTCCCAAAATTGGCCTAACCAATGTCCTGTACAGCCACAACATGATCTCCCAACTCCTATACACAACGCACTGACCAATTAAGGCAAGTATACCAAACACCTTCTTCACTGCCCTGTCTACCTGTGCCTCCACTTTCAAGGAACTATGCACAGCACCTCTAGGTCTGGTAACAGTTTGTCAGGCAACACACCCCAGGATCCACTCCTCATTAAGTGTATAAGCCCTGTCTTGGTTTGTCTTACCAAAATGCAACATCTGACATTTACCTAAATTAAATGCCGTCTCCCACTCCTCAGTCCATTAGCCTATCTGATCAAGATCGCCTTGTACTCCGAGATAATCATTTCACTCTCATCTTGAACTCCTGGAGATGTCAGGCAGAATTGAATGGTCAGTGAGTGGTAAGGACAAGACTCTGCATTTCGAGGCAGATCTCATGAACATCAGTGGCATTAGTTCACAGAATCATCCAGGCCAAAAAGGTGGCCATTTGGCCCATTGTCGCTCTGGTGGAACTATCCAATTAGTCACATGTTTGTTGCTCTTCTGCTGCAGCTCTGAAAATTGGATAAATATTTGTAAAAGCAGCAATGTCTGAAATAATTCCACAGAGGCCAGTATCCTGTCACAATGTCGCCCTTTATTTACACGTGGAAAGTCAATGACACTGATCCAGCTCCCTCAGAGCCAGCTCTCAGAGTGAACAGGATGTCTGACTCTCCTGTTTATATCTGTCAGCCAGGGCTCCCTTATTAGTCCAGATTAACAGCCCCAATCAGGGAATTCACTCCTTGGAGTCCATCTGGCTGACCTTGTTACAATCACTACAGTATCCATTTGGTAAAAGAGGCCACAACCCATCTCAGCGTTTCAAGGCTCCTGGGCCAGGTGCTTATGTTAAGCTTAGTGTGTACATTACATTGACCCAGAGAAAGGTACTGAACTTCTCTTCACTCTCTGGGGACCAATAACCCCACAGAGATCTAGAATACTTGCTGCTGCTTGGTTTAGGCTCTGTAAGAGGTTTGTCAGCCTTCAAAGTAAAACCCATGTTATTTACAGTGACTGGTCAAGTCTCAGAGGTGGGTGATATAGATTCACACATGCCACTGCGATACTTGAGTAATGCTTACAGCATTTATTGAATGGGAAGGCGTCCCTCTATCTGCCCAGGAACAAATAAATCTGTAAAAAAAAAACACACAAAAAAAAGGTGTTTCAGGAGATGGGGTGGAGGGGTGGGGGAGGGTTGCTGCTAACCCAAAATTGCAAACATAATTCTAATTCCCCAGAATTCAGGCTATAAATTTCTCCCACATCCCCCACATCACAAAACAAATAAAGCAACCAGCCCATAACAGATGATCACATCATTTATCACACTGTGGGATCTGACTGTGTGTTAACTCGCAGTCTCATTTCCTGTATTACAATAGAAACTATGCTTCCACAATAAACTTCATTGGCTGTAAAGTACTTCAGGACGTCCTGAAGTTGTATTTATATAGCACCTTTCATCACGAGTTCTTTCTTTTCTTAGAACGAGCTGGTGTTTGAGGCCAGGGTGAAATCCAGGGAGTATCATCTAGCAGTTGGATGTAGAGAAGGGGTCGTGATCCAGGCTGCCCTCTCTTGCATGCATGTGCCACAGTTTGGATCTGGATTTGTTGGACAAGTTGGGAAGGGCAGAAAAATGGTAGCTAGAAAAAAGGTAAGATTCCTGTTTCATTTTAGCAGCGACCATTTAATCTGATCCTTTGCTGACTGAAGGACCTAGAAAGAGATAACAGGAGGTTATTCATATATCAATTCTCTTTAAACAAATTTCCTTGTTCTCCCTAACCTTCAGTGACTGCCTTTCATCTCACTTGTATCTCTCTATTGTGGTCAGAATCCCTCTAGCATCCCTACAAATACTCTCAGCATGAAGACCATTGCTGGATATGGCGATATTTTGGGAGTTATTGTGAGCAGGAGATAGGAATAGAACGGTACAAAAATTAAGCATGAAAATCACAAGAAATACAAACACATGAGACTGTGACAATGTTAGTAAAGCGATGTTCTCAAATCATTCATTCCTAATGACAGACTCAGTACTGTACCCCAGTGCTGTACAGTGTCAGACCTGCCCCCACCGGCACCGTACCCCAGGGTCAGACCTGCCCCCACCGGCACCGTACTCCAGTGTGAAACAGTGTCAGATTGAAGATTAATTTAAGCCACTGATCTGGCCACACTCTTACTGGGAAAGTCTCCAGCTCACTCTTTAAATATCTTAGGTACAGGTGCTACCGTAGTCTGAACACACTGGCTTTGCTCCCACACTCCGGCCCTCTGGTGAGTTGTGCTACTTGTTCCATTTGGAGCAAGAGATAAACATTTCAACTTGTTGTGGAATCTGACACAATGTCCACTAGAGATGGTTTAGTCAGCAAAAAAAAAAAAGAAAGAAAGAAAGAAAGCAAGCAAGCCAGTGGAATTCAGGAGAGACACCCTTACAGACCACAGTTAGGGTGTGCACCTTGTTACCATGCAGGTTAGGTACACAATCACAGGGACGCTGAATAGCACATGGAGAAAGAAAGGAAAGACAGGATTCGCTGCTGGGGCATGAGGAAGCAAAGGGTGTGGGGTGGTGTAGAATCTGGTGATGAACAGAAACATCAACGTGGAACTGTTAAACCAAGGATGTAAATATGATTGACCAAATGGCCTCTTTCTGCACAGAAACTGTCTGTGATTCTGCATCCAGTTCTGTGCTACGATTCAGACATACAGATGGCAGAGAGAAACTTACATTGTTAGTGACTCCCAGCCTTCTGGAGATTTGCTACACAGACAAGACAGAGACACGGGGGTTAGAACATGAAGCTCAAACACGTTGTACACTGCATCCAGCCAGCACTGCCCAGGAACAGCATCAGCTGGACTTACAAACCTAGGAGGTTAGATAATTGGTAGACACAGAGAGAGGGAGCAGTCTTTGTGGTGGGGGAAATACAGAACAAGGACAATAGATTCTGGTCTGTTCAGAGGTGAAACCAGCATCACTTTCAGACAGAGAGCAGGGGAGTGGAATTCTGGAATTTTCTTCCACCAAATAGCTGTACATACACGGAACCTTCAAGATCAAGGTAAATAGGTGTTTTTTTGTGGGAGGTTCTCAAAAGGACACTGGACAAAGCATTTCGGGCGGAGCCCGGTCACAATCGGACAGTGAAAATACATAAGACGCTGAGAGACCGCCTCCTGTTCCAGTAACCCTTCCTTCTTAAAGGAATATCACAATAAGCTTAATATTTCCTGTTAATTTTTCATTCTTCAAACTGCAATGCAGCAACACCTGTTCCTGAAGTATTTTCTACACCTTTCCTCTACTGGAGATTTTCTCACATGAGGGTGTAGAATGTCTCCATCAGACAGATTGTCCTGTCTTATGGATGAAGGAGCATCCTTCATGTGGGAGCCCACACAGCACCTGTTACCTGGTGCTGGGGTGGAATAAGAAGATCAAGCTCAGTCTCACTCTCTGATCAAACACTCACTCGGTCACAATCTCTGAGTCACCAAGCCCTTTCAACAGGACAATGAACAATGGCACATAAGCAAAAGGTTACAGCAGAAACACAGATAACACAGTGTGGAGCTGGAGGAACACAGCAGGCCGGGCAGCAGGAAAGCTGACGTTTCAGGTCAGGACCCTTCTACTAGCTTTTAAAACACAGACAGAGAGTGTATGGAAGTGCAGTGAGGATTGTGAACCACGGGTCAAGAGATTTCACACCAACACAAGGAACATTCTAGACCTTCACTCTTGGTAAACATCAGACAGGAACTGAGATAACAAGGTGTAGAGCTGGATGAACACAGCAGTCCAAGCAGCATCATAGGAGCAGGAAGGCTGACGTTTCGGGCCTAGGCCCTTCATCAGAAATGGGGGAGGGGAAGGGGGTTCTGAAATAAATAGGGAGAGAGGGGGAGGCGGATAGAAGATGGATAGAGGAGAAGATAGGTGGAGAGGAGACAGACAGGTCAAAGAGGCGGGGATGGAGCCAGTAAAAGTGAGTGTAGATGGGGAGTTAGGGAGGAGATAGGTCAGTCCAGGGAGGATGGACAGGTCAAGGGGGGGGGGTGAGGTTAGTGGGTAGGACAGGGGGGGGGGGCTTGAGATGGGAGGAGGGGATAGGTGGGAGGAAGGACAGGTTAGGGAGGCGGGGACGAGCTGGGCTGGTTCTGGGATGCGGTAGGGGGAGGGGAGATTTTGAAACTTGTAAAATCCACATTGATATCATTGGGCTGCAGGGTTCCCAAGCGGAATACGAGTTGCTGTTCCTGCAACCTTCGGGTAGCATCGTTGTGGCACTGCAGGAGGCCCAGGATGGACATGTCATCTGAGGAATGGGAGGGGGAGTTGAAATGGTTCACGACTGGGAGGTGCAGTTGTTTATTGCGAACCGAGCGTAGGTGTTCTGCAAAGTGGTCCCCAAGCCTCCGCTTGGTTTCCCCGATGTAGAGGAGGCCACACCGGGTACAGCGGATGCAGTATACCACATTGGCAGATGTGCAGGTGAACATCTGCTTGATGTGGAAAGTCTTCTTGGGGCCTGGGATGGGGGTGAGGGAGGAGGTATGGGGGCAGGTGTAGCACTTCCTGCGGTTGCAGGGAAAAGTGCCGGGTGTGGTGGAGCTGGAGAGGAGTGTGGAGCGGACAAGGGAGTCACGGAGAGAGTTGTCCCTCCGGAAAGCAGATAAGGGTGGGGAGGGAAAAATGTCTTAGGTGGTGGGGTCGGATTGCAGATGGCGGAAGTGTCGGAGCATGATGCGT
>NW_025973032.1:0-9316 GCF_021869965.1 Rhincodon typus
AGAGAGTTCCAGGATTCTGACCCAATGAAACTGAAGGGTCAATGATATAGTTTCATTTTAGGATGGTGAGTGACCTGAAGGGGAGTTTGCAGGTAGTGATGTTTCCCATTAATCTGCCACCCTTGCTCTTTCAGATGGAAATGGTCAGAAGGTTTGGAAAGTGCTGTCTAAGGAGCCTTGGGAGTTTCAACCGTGTATCTAATAGATGGTACACAGTGCTACTACTGAGTGTTGGTTGTAGAGGGAATGAGTGTTTGAGACATGATGCCAGTCAAGTTCAATGCATTGTTTTGGCTGGTGTCAAGCTTCTCGAGTGCTGTGGGAGGTGGGCCCATCCAAACAAGTGGGGAACATTCCATCTGTCTGTACCTTGTTGATGATGGACGGGCTTTGGAGAGCCAGGAGATGCAGGATTTCTAGCCTCTGACCTGTGTTTTGGCCATATAGATATTGTGGAGGTGTCCAGTTCAGTTTCTGGTCAATGGTAACCCCCAGGATGATGAGAGTGGGAGATTCAGCAATGGTAATGCCATTGAATGTCAAGGGGCATTGAATGTTCAAGTGTTTAAACCAATTCCTTTTTGAAAGTTGCTTTTCAATCTCCTCATCTTCCCCCCTTCTCTCTCTCTCTCTTTCTGCACCACCACACACCCGCAACCACCACTCCTCAGGCAGCACATTCCAGATCAGAACCAAAAGAATATATGGCCTTCTTATTCCTAGCAAACGGAATAGTCTTTCTCACTCAAAGTATAAGTGTTGTTGATATTGTTTATTCATGATCAATAGTGATTCTACTTCACTGTGTCTCTCAGTGGTGTTATGTTTATTAAACTGAGTAACAGTAGTTTATCACTGTTGACTCTCTGGAACTGTAATATAGTTTACAGCCTCAGTTCAAGTTTTCAACCCTACATTTCCTCACACTTGCTCATTAACAATGTAAATGAAATAGAATGAATGCTTGTTTATTTCCTGTGTAAACACCCCAACGCAGTAAGGATTAACTCGGCAATATTAAAATCTGTTCTTCAATAATAGGTCAATAACTCATAGAACAGGAGCATAAAATTCTGGTGTAGTGGCAGTGATACAGGATATCTCAGCTCATTGATCTGCAAAAAAATATATAGTTTGGTCCTTTTTCATAAATTGTATTTGTCTATCAATGAATTTTTATTACAAAATGTTAAGTAGCCATTAGAGAAACAGAAATCTTTTGAAGTGAGTTTACCGAAAGTTATCACTCTAAAAGCCAGGAGAGGCAGAATGATTAATTGAGACTTGAGCCAGTGGGTGCATAAACTATTCTGTGTGTTGAGTTGTGCTATAATTTTTGGATGATGGGTAAAGTATTATATTAGGATGTCCAGCTGCCTTTGTTGGCCTCCTGAGTAGTCTCCTATGGCAGTTCTTCATTGACTAGTGTCACGATGTGTTCCACGATCTGGAAATGATAGCTACAATCTCACTTTAGCTCGTCCCTCACCTTCCTCATTGGAAGCAATCGGGTACATCATTTATATCCTGTGCGGATTGATCGATCGCTGTCCATCATTGTCAGGGGTGGTCGAAGCCAGTGACCTCTGTTGGCTCAGCAACGTGACAGAGATTCTTTATATGGCATTGTCCCGCAAGCCTTCCTGTTGTGTTCAAATTCCTTGGTTGGTCACAACGGCATAAGTGTTTACCTGTCTCCATTTTTTTGTTTTGCTCTGAGGCTCAAGGAGCCAATCTGCAAGTTTTCCTCGAGCCGCAAGAAATAGCAAATGTATTAATGATTAAACTTGGGGGAAATCAGAAAAATGCAACATCAAGCATACAGCAATCATGCATGCAGTCACTTAGGTGCACAAATGCATACGGGGATGAAACTAAAGGTAAATGATGTCCAATACAAAGGATGATAAAAGGTGATATGGTTTAGCATCCTTTGGTTGCCTTTGGGGAGTAAGGTTTGAACAATGTTGTTTGGCTGCTTCCTTGAGTACAGTCATTCTCAGTCCTGTATGATTTTCTCTACAGCTGTTTCTGTGGGAACCAGGTACCAGCTTATTTTACAGAGAGAAAATGGGGACAGCAGATGCTATTGTAGATCATAGAATCCCTACAGAATGTAAGTAAGCCATTCAGCCCATTGTGTCCACACTGACCCTCTGAAGAGCTTCCCACCCAGACCAACACCCTACTTTATCCCTGTAACCTTTGAATTCCCATGGATAACCCACCTAGCCTGCACATTCTTGGACATTATGGGCAATTTAGCCTGGTTAATCCAGCTAACCTTCACATCTGGCACAATGAGGCAGCAGTGCTAACCACAGAGTCACCGTGCTGCCCAATTTTGCTCATTTATCTGCCAAAATGATCGCGGAACCTCCTTTAACTTACTGGTTCCAGTGTGTATTTTCAAGGGGTTCTTTGTGAGGTCAGTGGGTGATGGCCATTGTGCCAATGTACAGTATTCTACATGTGTGAATGTACTCCTGAGTCCTTGGTGGGTTTCGATTAGTGAAAACCTGGCAGCTGGCCCACATTGGGAAGAATCCATTTTTTTAAACAGAGTTTCAACAGTCTCGTCTCAGAGTTCACCTGTTATCCTACAATAGTGATGTGGATATATTTTTTAAACCTTTGTTTTTCAACTAACCTGTTGGAGATGTTATTACATGCCACTGGAGCAGGTGGGGCTTGAACCCAGGCCTCCTGGTCCAGGGGTATAGACACTACCACTGCACCACAGAATTCGAATTTCACCATTTACTATGGTGGGTTTTGAACCCATGTCCCTGCAACATTAGCCTGGGTTAATTACTGAATTAACTGAATTACTAGTCCAACAATATTTTGCGTAATGAGTTTTAGATGTAAGCCTTTATTCCAGCAATACCTGTAATTGAGCAGTCTCATCTCATCTCCTTGCAGAGGCTATTGAAAGTCTCACTGTGAGCCATTCATTCCAGATGATGAATTTTAATGTCCAGATAATTGCACCTTGGGTAGCCATTAACAGATGCAGCCAATGGTCCCAGCCATTAGACATTCCCTTGTATATTTCTGAGAGTTTTGTTACTTTTAGTTCAGGTGCCTTTGGCAGTCAGTTTAAAGGGTCCCAGCTCATTTTAAAATATTTATCTCTCAATACTGAAGTCCAAGACTTCTATCTTTAACCAATGAGATTTTAAGAATTAATAGTCTGTATTTTATCATCATGACACTAGACAGTAGGTAGATACCAGTTGTAGGAAATATGGCAGCCAAATTGTGCACAGCAAGCTCCCATAAAACAGCAAGGTCATAATTGCCAGTTAATTTTTTTTTTACAAATTGTATTGGTTAAGGGATGAATATTGGCCACATCACCAAAGAGAATTCCCCAGCTCCTATTCAAAATAGTGACATGGGATCTTTTATAGTCAGTTGAGAAGCAGAAGGATCTCACTTTAACATCTGAGCCAAAAGATGACACATCTGACTGTGCAGTATTGAGTGGGTGTTGCACAGAGAGTGTCTACTTGGATTACGTGCCCCGAGACTCATTCTAAACATATTGCTCCTGTTTCTGCGCAGACAAGAAAATGCACTAAAGCATATTTTGCCACAATGGATCTTGTTAAATAAGTTGTTAACGTTTACTCTGTCTTCAAGCATTCATCTTCAAGTGAAGCAGTGAGCCATGATTCAATCAATGCACTTGAATTCACAATGAACGGCAGCTCATTAGAAAAGCAACTCCAAATTTTCATTAAAACTAGTTTAGTTCAAAGTAAAGCATCTATCCAGTAAAAATTCATCTCTTTGAAATGACTTGAGGCATATTGATGATTACAAGAAGAAAGCTTTAGGCTTAGCTGAAGCATTTTTTTTTACTGTTCTGATGTGCTGTATTTTGATGTGAAGGTTTGATTTGAATCCTTGCAATCTGGGCTTCTTCAGATCTTACTGACTTCAGAGATTGCAATCCAAAGAGGCCGTTTAGTCCATTTTGTCTCTGCTGGCATTATGAAGGAGCTATCTGATTAATCCCTTTCCCCTTCTCTCTGCCTGTAGCCCCATAATTTTTATTTCTTTTTGAAGAAGGAGATAGTAGCCCAATGGTAATGTCAGTAGACATTAATCTAAAGGCAAAGAGTAGTGCTTTGGAGACAGGGATTCCAATACCACCACAGCATCTATTGGAGTTTAAATTAAATGTTGAAATAAAATGGAATAAAAAGCTAGTCTCGGTAATGATGACTGACGCTATTGTCAATTGTTGCAAAAATAAATCAATAATTTGATTCACTAAACTCTTGTATGGAAGGAAATCTACTCTCACCCCATTTTAAGGTTAGAAATGTAATTCCATTTGAATTATGGAATTCCGCTGATAAACTGCTGGATTTTAATGGAGGGGGGATGTTGCCAAAATATGACCTCCTCACCTCATCCTGAGTTTGAAAACAGTTCACCTCCCGACCTATCCCTTTCAGATACCCCTTTATTTTCTTATCAATGTTCTGCTTTGGGAACGGAAGCATCCTGTCATCACTGTAAATGTTGGAAAGTACATCACACTTAATGTCACCAAATATGAGACAAGTGCATCTTTGGCAGCAGGAAATAAATAAGATCTCGATATACCTTTTTCTACTAAACTTGCATTATGTTTAACTATAAGACTATCTGGAACATTTCTAAAAAAAAATCCTGTTGATTAAAATCTGTGCAACGGGCATGAAAATGGGGCTGTTTCTGTATCAGGTAAGCAATCTGCTTTGTCACATTACCATCCAACATGCTGAAGGTGAAAATGTAACCTGTGATTTTTTTAAAAATTGGCTGTAAAACTGACTTTAGTGGTCCTTAGTACTGATGTCAATTAAAAATGTGAAACTTGTACGTGCTTAATATCCCAGGGGGTCCATGAGGTGAGCTTGCTATATCTCTGTTTGAGGGAGTAATTGAATTTGTGTAGTGGTCCCATCCTATCCATTAGGCAAATCAGCAAGAGGAGGGAAGGCATTAATTAAAAATACATCACCAAGTCTGTGCACATCTAGACTAACGTTGGAAATAATTTATGCGAGACCAATCTGCATTGCCAGTTTTATGTCTGATGATGAATGGAGAATGAACGCCAAGTGTTTTTATACATCATGGGTTGAATTTTATGGCTCCTTTCCCAATGTATTTTTGGCAGCGGGATGTGGGTTTGGGACATAGATTATGTCAGGAGATTGCCCCCACTCTTCATACCCAAGCCCCCTGCCCCCGTGATTGGTCTCCACAATCCTGCAGACAGACATTGAAATCGACAGCCTGCCTGTCAT
Source organism: Rhincodon typus (assembly GCF_021869965.1). Taxonomy (NCBI): domain Eukaryota; kingdom Metazoa; phylum Chordata; class Chondrichthyes; order Orectolobiformes; family Rhincodontidae; genus Rhincodon; species Rhincodon typus. Next base: position 5,313 of record NW_025973032.1, read on the forward strand.
CTTTCCAAATAGATAATTATCGGGGCAATTGAGTTTGTTAATAAGTCAGTTTACCCAAATATTCTGATGCCCGCACCATAAAATAGTTGGTGGGCAGGTGGACAAAATCCAGAAGGCTGTTACTTAAAACAGTTTTGCGGAAAAGACCAGAAGGTAGAAGGTAGCTTCTTTTGGAGACTTTCCTTTAAGACATTGCCACTCACTTTGTTCCATTACCCTTCTCACATCCCCCCTTAGGCTCCACGATTGTTTCCCACCCCAGAATATACTGAAATCCTCTGGGATCCATTGTACTGCTCTGAGGGTCTCTTTGGCTTTCCAGCAGGGTCCACTGGGACCTTTCATGGCTGGCAGGCAGTTCTCAGGAGTGGAATGGCCTCCCACTGACTGTGATATTGTTGAGGGGCAGCATTGCTGAGCGTTGGTCGTTGTGGCACCAGCATTCCTTTTGAGGAAGATGCTCCTTTGAAATTCAATCCCAGTGCCCCTCAGTTATTTCATCTGTCAAGCCACATATAGAACAAAAACATCAAGTAACTGTTCTTATCTCATTTGTTATTTGTGGGATCTTCCTTTCTGCAAATTGTCTGCCTTGCTTCCTACATTTCAACAGCGACTGAACTGTCAAAGTCCTTCATGGTGTTAACTTGTTCACAGCCTCTCAAGTGCCTCCCTTAAAACTTGGAGCCCAGAAATGAATCCAGTTAATGCATAATCATTAACCTATAAAGATTTAGTGTAACCTCATTGCTTTTGCACTCTGTGCCTCTATTAATAAAGCCAAGGGAGCTGTATCCTTCTTTTAAACAGATGCATTTGGGTAAATGGTAGCTCATGGTCTAGAATTTAAAATCACTATGTACTTTTGAATGTTTTAATCTTGATCAATAATGCTTAAAAACTTAACATTTGTCTTTTTTTTTAGAAAATGATGCAATCTTCCATTTTCCATATGTTTGTTCTGAGTATGGTCGCTGTTGATGTCACTGTGGCTGCCAGCAATTACTACAAGGGGGAGAATTCCAGGAGTCAGTATGATCTGTTTTATCTGGCAGAGGTGGGTACCATAAACTGTCAGTGATTTCCAGAGAGAAATAGCTGATTCACTGTCTTGTCCAAAACTGTTAAATCACATGCCATTCTCTACTCCCTTATGCATTCCTGATAAACTTGAGCTGACTGTCTGCAGCTTGTCTAACGGAGTGTCAAACACTGTCAGATTACTAGCCTGGATGTATTTTCTGATTAGAAATGCCAAGAGGTAATGAGCAGGCAAGAGACTGGAACATATGTGGTCACTAGTTTGACTTGTTTCTTCCCAAGCAACATCAGTTACACAGCAGTTCCTAGGCACAAATGTATTTTACATTGAATTTGATTTCGCACAGAATGTACGGGTCATTTCGTCCAACTGATCTATGTTAGTGTCTATGTAAAGGAGGGTTTGGAGAGAAAGCAGGAACAAGGTATTGAGTTGCATGATCAGCCATGATCGCACTCAATGGGCAGAGCAGGCTCAAAGGACTAAAAGACGTACTCCTGTGTCCCTACGTTTAAACAAAACCTGAAACTGAATTTGTGAGGGGATGAGACTTAGCACAGCACTCAATCATTCATGTTGGTTGCAATTTGAATTTCACTTACATGCCTTTAGATTATAAATTTAAAAAAACCGAGTTTAAAAAAAATGGCTTGGAACATAGTTTTTTTTAAGATTTGATTTTCACTGAATTGATGCAAGTACAATTTCAGTTTTTGAAAATGTGTATAAATGTTGGAAAAGAAAGCAATTTCTTTAAAGAGCAAAATATTTCCGACATGCTCAGACACTAGCTGTCAAATGCTCTCTCTTCTCCCACTTAAAACCAGTTTACAAATTTCCCAATATTACCCAAATGACAAGAGAGATGCTCTTCTTTTGATCTCTGAAGTTAAACAAATCTCTGCTTGGATGTCAAGCTGAGTTTTAACCAGACTGGCTTGGGAATGAGCTATTTTTCTGCACCGTTCATACGAAGTGCAAATATTTCAGTAATCTGCCAGTAGGGCACTGAATCTTATTGTTTTGACAGGAGGATTGTGAATGTGTTTGCTCAGAACGGAAAATGTGCTGACTGATTAATCGTTGAATAAACAGGATGGTACATTGGATAATTCCAAATGAACATTCAGTGCAGCTGTGATCATTTTAAGTCTTTTAGTTTAGGTCAAAGAGTCGCAGAGGTTTATAGCATGGAAACTGGCCCTTCAGCCCAACTTGTCCATGCCGCCCAGTTTAGGTGAAGAAGTTATAAATTCTTACAGGAAATAGATGCAATTAACAAATCTTTGTTTTAAGTTTTAATTGTTCATTTGTGAACTGAGGGTGTCACTGGTGAGGTATGCACGCATTGCCAGTTATGGCTGAGTAAATTGTACTTTCACCTTTGAATCAAAAGGCGATGGGTTCTCTAGAGACTTGATCACGATAACCAGGTTGACACTCCAGTGCAGTGCAATATTGACAATATGCTACACTGTCAGAGGTTCCATCTTTTGGATAAAATGTTAAACTGAAGCCCATCTGCCCTCTTGACTGGACATAAAAGATCCAATGATATTTTGAAGAAGAGGAGTTCTCACCAGAGTCCTGGTCAATGTTTACCCCTCATTCAATGTCAAGCAAAAGAATCACCTTGCTGTTTGTGGGAGTTTACGATGCACAAATTAGCTATGATGTTGCATTACGTCACAGACTACCAATTAAAAATAGCAATGATAGGTGCTACAGAAATGTAAGTTGTATTTTTTGTTTTGTCTCTCATCTGTCCCTAATTGCTCTTGAGAAGGTGTTAATGAGCTGCGACCTTGAGCCACTGCAAGCTGTGACCTCTGCAGCCAGATTGTGGGTGTACCTGTGTCGCTTTGGCGTGTCTTAGAGAGCAACTGAAGTAAGTGGAGTAGTGTGCAACCCTTGTCCTTCAAGCTGGTAGTGGTTGTCGGTTTGAGAGATGCTGTACAAAAAGCCTTGGTGGTGGTGAGCAATTGGCTTACTACGTGCTGATAGTGGGTGGGTTTAAATGTTGGAGGTCGATTCAAAGTGCCAGTCAAGCAGATGGCTTTGTCCTGAATGGTGTTAAATGGTCTTAAGTGTTGCTGGAGTTGTACCCATCAATGGAAGTAGAGAGTATTCCATGACTCTTGACTTGGTTCCCTGTCGATAATTCAACTGAAGCTGTATCCATCAGGTAATGGTTTTGTTATTAGTGATGCACTCAGACAACGGGTTTGGTGGAATATTGATAGATGAGTAATTTATTGTCTGGTTCTTCAGTTAGGTGATCTAATTTAATCCTATCAGTACGATCTAGAAGAATTGGAATCTGAGCATGGTAGAGTAATTCTGCCAGGGAGAAAACATTTTTTTAGGATGCACATTTAAATTGGAAATGAAACAAACAGTTAAAAAGCTTTTCTATAACGACTATGTGCAACATTTGGAATAGCTGATTGTTGCTCGTTCTATATTCTTAATAAGTGAGAGTTGCCTAATTCGCTAAGGATGGACTGCAGCTTGTTACTACCAGGCTTATATAAAAGCAGGATCACAAACCCTTTTTTAAAAAAATGTAAGTGGTTAGATCTTTTAATGGGATTTTTTATTATTGTGAATATGAGATGACATTGGCCATGTATTCCTACTTATTCTATTTGAATAGTGGTTTATTAATTGACCATGTGATACACTAATTCTTATTACGACATTCATTCTATTTTTAGAATAGAAACTAATATAGAATAGAAGGAGGCCGCTTGGTCCATTGTGCCTGTGTGAGCTTTTTGATCTCATCAGTCCCTCTACCCAATCTCTCTTTCCCATGGCCCACATTATTACAAAAGTGTGAGATAACACGGTGTAGAGCTGGATGAACATAGCAGGCCAAGCAGCATCATAGGAGCAGGAAGGCTGACGTTTCAGGCCTAGACCTTTCTGAAGAAGGGTCTAGGCCCGAAATGTCAGCCTT
>NW_025973033.1:0-9316 GCF_021869965.1 Rhincodon typus
TATCTGCCTCCCCCTTTCTCCCTATTTATTTCAGAATCCCCTTCCCCTCCCCCATTTCTGAAGTAGGGTCTAGACCTGAAATGTCAACTTTCCTACTCCTCTGATGCTGCTTGGCCTGCTGTGTTCATCCAGCTCTACACCTTGTCATTCCATTCACTCAGACCTATACTGCAGTGTCAGCCTAGACTTAGTGCTATATAATAAAAAAAATCCTTTGAGTGAGGGACTTGAACTCAAACCCTTCTGTCTTAGAGGCTAGAGTGCTACCCACTGTGCCACAGCTGACTGTGGAAGAAGCTAACAGCATTGACTGCCAGAAAATGTTTAAAGAGAGTGTAATGACAACTGGCTTATCTTTCCCAGCACTTAATTTCACCCTGTAAAACCGTCAAGGAAAGGCGTTGAAAATGTATCTGTGGTCAACAGCTGCTCTCAATGATGAACCTGGCAGGGGCTCACACACAGCCCTGAATAGCCTCTCCCCCATTCCTGGCCTTTTCCAACTCGCTGATAAAAATTCGATTTGCAGTGTTTACTAAAGAGGAAGTCTTGCAGCATGGTAGAATCTTTATCTCAGTTTTCTAACTGAGAACTCAACACCTCTGGCTGACCGGATGTGGGAGGAAAGTTCCCTCAGACATGGTCCACAGTTCTGACTCAAAATGACATTTGTCAGACCCAACATTGTTAAGGATTCCTGTTGCCACTCCTGAACAGACAGGCTGATGACAGGTTGTATGACCATGTGAAGGAAGTTACACTGAACCTTTATAAATCATTGGAAAGGCCTTGGAGTATTACATTGAGTATAAATGCAGGGACCAAAAACTTTAGGACCGATGGCAAGGCCATAGAGAAAGTTTAGAGAAATTTGATCAGCATAGCAGAGAAAGACAAACAGCTCACTTGTCCTCTTTGGAGCAGAAAATGGTGAAGGGAGATTAAATGGACATGTGTAAAAATACGAAGGGATTTGTTTGGGTGGTTAGACAGAAGTTGTTTGCAATGGCAGGAGGGTTGATAACCAGAGAAACAGATTTAAGGTCATTAGCGAAAAAAAAAGTGGTGGGGAGGTGAGGGAAAATTTTGCATGCAGTGAGTTGGTGGGATTTAACATGCATTGCCTCAACAGGCGGAGGAGGCAGATTCAATAACAACTTTCAACATGGAATTGGGTAAATATTTGATGGAGGAAAATATTGCAGGGTTATGGGGAATGAGTAGGAGAGTGGCACTAATCAGAGAGCTCTTTCAAAGAGCTGGCACAGGCACGGAACACTGTATGGACCCTCTCATACAATGTAGTAAGATTCTATTTTACTGCATTCCTTCCTGAGCCACATTTGTGTTGTCCTTCATGCATGGTGGTGCCTCTTCGGTTATATTCCCAAGGATCTGTAGGGGTTAACTAAACAGGACAGCCATTCAGTTCCACCCACAGCAATGAGGAGTGTTGCCATCACTGTACCAGCCAATAAGTTGGAGATGGGACTGGACTTACATCAAGGTCTCAACCAAAAGTCTATTTTACAGCAAACAATGAACAGTGTCTATTGAAATAGAGCCTAAACTGAACTACAACCAACAGGACTCAGGACCGAAACCACAGTATCGCCACCTGATAAAAGTAGATCCATTTCTCCAACCAAATGCACTTAACAGAGACAAAAACAAAGTTGCTGGAAAAGCTCAGCAGGTCTGGCAGCATCTGTGGAGGAGAAAACAGAGTTAACGTTTTGGGTCCAGTGACCCTTCCTCAGAACTGATGGTGGCTGGGAAAATGTCAGTTTACATGCAGAAAATAGGGAGGTGGGTGGGGTAGGAAGTAAATAGTAGGATAGAGCCCAAAGAGAGAGAAAGACAGTTGGACAGACAAAGGAGTTGCTAACGATCAGGCTGGGAGGGTGAGTAGTTGTTAATGGGGACCGTTAGTGACTAACAACAGGGGGTGTGTAATGGCAGGCTATATGGTAAAAAGGCCTGGTGTGTGGGGTCGGGGGCTGAGACATGGGAGAGTTTAGGCCTTAAAATGATTGACACGCTTAACAGAGGATTGTTACATACAAATTCCGAGCATAAATCCAAACCCGGTCCTGTTTTCACTTGCTACCCATCCCTGATTGGCATGGAAATGACTCATCACTTCCATCCTGCCCATGATGTCACTACGTGGACCCCAAGAATGCCCCAAGAAAGTTGGGGATTGGTAACTGTGCTTTGTTCACTGAAGTCCTGGTTTTACTTGACGTGACCAGTGCCAGGGTCTTTGTCAGTCAGTGTCGGGAGGTGGGGGTGTTAAATCGTCAGGGTTTCTAATTCTGATCATGACCAGGGCACCTCAGCCCTCCATGACAGTTGGCACTCAGCCAGGACAAGATCTGGCTTGGCCGCTAGTCTTTTCATGGATGAGTGGCCAGCTGACAGAGTTACCTTTCACACACTAACAGCGGAAAGTCGGAGCAGGTACTTGTGGAATCCTTTCTGCAGCAGGGGAGAGGCAGGGAGAATAATTAGTAGGAGAGAAGAAGGAAACCATTCAGGAGAGCGGTAAAGATTCACTAATCACACTAGATAGTGCTACAGCCTAACAAAGTGATAAAGAATGTAGACATAGTACTGATGGTCATTTCTAGGGGGAAAGAACTAAAAAGCGAAGCTATGTTAAACTTGCTTAGACTTGGTTAGACCACACTTGGGATACTGTTCTCTTGCTCTCCATATTGCCAAAAGGATACAGAGTCAACCACAATCACTTGCATTTATGTGGCATCTTTAATGTAGTAAAACATCTCTCAAGGTGCTTCACAGGAGCTACAGAATTTGACACCAAGGCTTGGAAGGAGATATTAGAAATTCGACCAACGTCTGGCTCAGTCTCAAACAAGACAATATGGTAGAGAGGAAGAAAGGTTCAGGGAGGAAATTCCAGAGCCTGGGGCCTAGGCAACTGATGGTATGACTGGCAAACATGGAATGATGGAAATCAGGGATCTGCAAGAGGCCAGAAGTGGGGGAGGACAATGATCTTGTAGAGTTGGAGAGCTACAGGCTACAGGGATTGGAAAGGCTGAAATCACAGAAGGATTTGAAAAGAAGGATCAGAATTTTGATACCTGCACTCTGAGTCAATGTAGGTCAGTGAGAGGGGAGTGATGGATAGGTGCTCTTGCTGGTGCAATAAAGGCCTAAGGAAGATTTTTGATCCCAGAACTGAAAGTGCACAATTATTAAGACTGAAGCGATTGGCACTCTCAAAAAGTGAAGGCTGAGGGATGACCTAATGGTGGTCTTTAAATTTCTGAAGGCATTTGATAGGAGCATTGTATAGAAAGTGTTTCTGCTTGTGGCAAATGTAAAATTACTGGGTACGCGTGAATTTGGCCATTAATAAATCCAAAAGGGGTGAATGAAGAGAAACCTCTTAACCCAGAGAATAGCCAGAATGTGCATAGTTCTGGCTATGGAGTAGTCGAGGTGAACAGCACAAATGTATTTAAGGGGAAGCAAGAGAAAAAAAAGTGAGGGAGAATGGAACAGAAGGATGTGGAGATAAGTTGAGATAAGAAAAAATTGGTGGGAGGAGGCCAATGTGGAGCATAAATTCTGGTTTTTTACAGCTGGTCTGAATGACCTGTTTCTGTGCTGTAAATTCGATGTAATTCTGTTTTAAAGATGTGGGACAAATTGACTTTTGCAGATAAACAGTGAAAGGAATAAGTGTGACCCGGTATTCAGAGAAATTCCAGGTCATTGTCTGATTAGGACGGTACCTTTTGGCCACAGTGAACCATCGAAGCCGGTCATAGCTGTAAGAACACACGAACGGGCTGCCTGTACTAGTGAGCTGTCAGGCACAGGGAGAGGGGGCATGTCACTGGGGGAGGAAGCACTGTTGGTTTTCAGATACAGCTGTTAAGAATGTGGAGCTGAAAGGAGCCTCTCATGAGGCAGGAAGCTGAAATGGAATGTGATGCCCTCCCAGTGCTGAGCTGAAGCCAACTGCTGGCTCTCTCCTGCACTCTCTCAGGCAGCCTGCAGTGAGAGGCTGACAGGCATTAACCCCGTCATTCCTCTGGCACTGCTCCTTCTTCATTTAAAGGCACTGCAGATTGCGTTCTTTTTAACTCTTTGAGGGTCTTCCGTGTAGAAGTTTTTTTAAAAAAAGAAAATTATTTGTCTTTTTTTTAAACTTTATTCTTTTTGTGGGTTGCTAGCAAAGGCAAGCATTTGTGGCCCGTTGCTAATCGATTACCCTCGAGTTGAATGGCTCGCTGAGTCATTTCTGAGGGCAGTTCGGGGTCAGTTCGTGGCGCTGGGCTACTCTGCTCTAGAACACGCCACTTTGGATCCCATACCTGTGCTGGCCGATCGATAGGAAGCTATTGTTGAAACTGAGTGTCATCGGTAGCAGCTCGCTGCTCTGCCGAGGCCCCCACTGGAATTCAGGTACAAGAGCACCGGACTCAGACAAGATGCGCACTGAAGTTGAATAACCTGGTAAACAGCCCATTTGGTATTGGAGATTGTCACTGTCCACAGCGCCCCGAGGAGAGTCAATGCCTTCAGGAGGTGGGCGGAGGAGGGTTGAGGGAGGTGGTGGTGGTAGAGGGAGACAGGGCGAGGAGCAGGTTTGGAACCTGGCCCTCCGCGTATCTAATCTCCATCAGCAGCACAGAATTCCACATTCCACACACTGTGCAAGACCAGGCAAGCTGAGCACAAGCAGCATTAAGAACCCAGGAAATGGGCTTTCACTTGCACCCTTGGAGTTGGAAATATGCAGGAGTTAGGGAGGAGAAATATTCCATGCCAGTTATTCAAAAACAAAACATTTTTTTGAGCTGAGCAATGGATGGGGAGCAGTGAGGAATGGAATGGTTTTCTTAATTAACACAACACTTTGCCAACTCAGCCAGTCGCAAGGCAGAGAGAGATCCCTGCCTCCGGCCCCAAAAATGAGCCTCCGCTTGCAACCTCACAAGAGTGCCCCCTAGTGCACAGTTGTGGACTTCTAACTATTGACCACCTAGGAGGTTATTGGAGGCATTTTCGTCCAGCCATCAGGAGCTGGATTGAGAGTGGGTGCCTAGTATCTATGACACTGCATTTACACAGCTTTGTTTGAAAAAAAATCTCCAGGTAACTTTTAACAAAGTACCAGTTGTGGGCAAAATTAAATAACTGAGACTGGATTTAATGAGTGCAGTTATGAATGAAAATAAGACTTCAGTTGATAATGGATTGACATTCTCAGGATGTCCCCAAAGTGCTTTCCAACCAACGAACTGGTTTGGAAATGTAGTCAGTTTAGGAAACCCAGCAGCAGAGTGCTGATGACCCGATAATCAGCTTTTTTAGTGATGCTTGTTGAAGGATAAGTGACAGCCAAGAGCCACCCATGAGGACAGATATAAAACTTTTGTAGATTTAATCCCATTGTAAATAGTTAGGATTTGGTGTAAATCTCACCAGAATGATGATGTTCTGATAGTATTCAATTCTCTGTGTCAGTTATTTACATAAACATTCCCATTGCCAGACCCTGAGTTGATTGACTGAAGAAGGGTTGCATGCTGGTGACATTCAGAGGCTGTGGAGAATTAGAGCTGCATTTCCTGCCATCACAAACACGGGGGGTGCACTCACAGCCGTGTAATCGCAGTGTTGTGATCTCACGGGCAGTAATGCAATGGGACATCTAATGGCTTCAAAGTTAAACATTATTCAAAGTAGCAGCCTGCTGTCCCTGGAATAAACTACATGACCACAGACCCACAGGAGCTCTCAGAGGAAGAACTCACGGTACATTGACCACTACTTCAGCAGCTGCCCCACTCTCGGAGTCAAGTAGCAAGTGGAGCAAGGGGGGAATGGGATGTGAGGGAAGGGGAGAACAGGGCAGTGAGGGGACTGGAGAATGGGAAAGGGAGGAGAATGGGGCAGGGAGGGAAGAATAGGAGAGTAAGGCAAGGGGAGAATTGGGGAAGAGAGGAAGAAGGAGAATGAAGAAAGTAAGGGGAAGGGATAACAGGGCACTGAGCAACAAGCAACAACAATAGGCACAGCACTTCTAGTTCTGGTTGCAACTTCTGATCCTAATACAATGTAGGTGCACAATTATAACATTGATGGGACTGACTTCCTGTTCAAGTGATAGTAGATCTATTAGTACTGAAAGGGAGCTGTCAGATTAAAGAAAACTCTTGTAATTAAAGTGAGTATTTCACAGATTCAGGTCATCCTAAACAGCCAATAAAATATGTTTAGAAGAGTGGTCATGGCTGTAATGTCAGAAACCATTTATGCACAGCAAGCTCCCACAAATAGCATGATACAAAGTGATCAGATCATCTGTTTATCTGTCAGTGTCTAAGGACCTGAAAGAACTCTTCTGTTTTTCTGAGACGTGGCATGGATCTTTGATCCTCATCTGAGGGAGTAGGTGTGCCATGGTTTAATGCCTCATTCACACTTCGAACAAAGCGGTACTCTCCAAGCACTATACAATTGAGTGCCAGATAGGTTACGTACTGATATCTCGCAGTAAGGCTTGAACCAACAGCATTCTGACTGATAGATGAACAGTGCTATGCATGCAGTCACTGTGCAAAACAACCTGAAAGCTTTGCAAACCATCCTTGCAATCCAATCCAGTCTGACCTTCAGGTACTCTACCCCATGCTATGTGACTGTGCCTCCATGATAAAGGGAGCAGGTGGTTTTCTAGCTCAGAGTTTGTTCCCATTGAATGAATTAGGGAGCACTGGGATCACAATCCAATGAAGATGAATTTCTCAGATTTCTTTTACCCCAAATTAGTCTGGATTTTTATCTAGCTTTTCACTCTCATGGGAGATTACACAGTGTCAGGTTGTGTGGGAGATCATAGTGTATCACAATTGCATAGGACGGACTTGATGGACCTTTCCCATCAGTCGTTGTATTTTGTTCTTCATTGGCCAGCCTTGGTTCAGTAATGCCTCTGAGGAAATGAAAGTTGTCGTTTTCATCTCGTGTATGTGACTCCAGTTCCACTTTGAACTGATCTCTGAAGTGCTCTAGGAAATCATTCAGTTGTATTAAAACTTCTAGGAACATCTTTACTATAATGTCCGTATCAGTCTAAAGGGAAAGCCCGTTATCAATCCTCTCAGGGCAACAGGATGGACAATAAATGCCAACTCACAATGTCCCCATCCCAAGAAGTCATTAAACAAAGGTGCCTGGTGGCACAACTCTGTATCTGAGTCATTGCTGACCCTGATCTACTGGAGAAAATTTGCATTAGTCATTGCAAGGCAGGTGCAACAACATCTCCAAACATGAAACAGTGGCATTTTATTGACAGCCCGACTCTTCTCTTCTTGTATCACTTAAACCCATGAGATTGTGATTGGTGCGTTTCCAAAGGGCCATCTTTGCATGTGCTGCTGGGTCTGTTGTCATGGTTTCCCTCGGAAACAGAAGTTTGGGAGCACATGTTCAGCCACAGGAGCATTTAGTGAATCTGGGCAGTTAATGGCAGGTGTAAAAGGTCACCATTTGACCTTCTGTTCGTCTTCCAAAAAAGGCAGTCGTTGGGGGTTGGGTGGGACAATTCTCCTCACTGGCAGCAAAAGTGGAAATAGAAGAAAAATAAGGCAGTGCAGTTACTATGTGCTCAAGTGAAACTGTAAGTCAGGAACAAAGGGCACTGACATCATTGAATGGGTTTTTTTGATGGACTCCTTAAACATCCCTCTGTATATAGCTCAGCAGCTGGTAAACCTGCTCATCCTGGACACTGGTTGTACATCAATGTCAACATGATCCAAAAATAACAAAAAAGGCATCAAGATGTCCACTCCAATTTGCTGAAAAAAAGAGGCTGGTATTTGTCCTGATCCTGAGTAAAGGTGTGGTTCCTTTAAAAGTATCACCTTTAAATGGTTAAAAACTGAAAGAACTGTGGAACAAAAGCAGAAATTGCTGGAAAAGTGCAGCAGGCCTGGCAGCATCTGTGGAGAGAAATCAGAGTTAATGTTTTGGGTGGAGTGACCCTTGTTCAGAACTTTTAAGGTGATTGCAACTGGAGTGAGATGGGGAACTGTGCAAAACTCTTACCAGCCAATTAACTATAAAAGAGTGAGATACAAGGGAGGTAGGAATAGCTGAAGGGTATATTGTAAGGTCTTGTTTCATGTTGGGCAAATTCTAAACTGTGTTTGAAACTCTTATTGTTGAAGGAATATAGTTCTTGTCGAAAGGAATCAGTAAGATTGTGTAACAGTAAATGCAGAGATCTGGAGGAGGCGTAAAATAAGATTATGTGGCTACAAAAACTGAGAGTTTGTAAGTAACAGAAAACATTGAGCAGGTTGATGCACAATCCTCTCAAAAAGATGTTATGAGCTGGTCACACACCTAGTGGATTGAATAGAGGAAAAGAAGAGATATTTCCACTTGTGTGGGAGTTCCCTGCTCTCTCTCATCAATTGTTCTCAGTGCAATCAGCTCACCAAGCGCGGGAGATGAAGATGAGATGATCTTTCGACCCTGTTGCCTGCATGTCTCAGGATCATGTTGGGTAATGTACCGCTGCCACTGAGACACCAGCACAGTTTGTACCAGATGTACTTCCTGTAGAAAGGACACCGATAGGAGTAAAGGTTATCTGTATTATATTAAAAAATTGCTTATCTATCATTTCGTTTCCTTTTCTGAGACACAAACAGATAAGTAGCAAAGTCTGACCTCACAATTTATACAAATTGTCGGAATCAAATTACTATTTTTTTCAAAACTGCAACATTCCTGCAGCCAAACATCCTGTGTGAGGAATAACGGGTGGGATACAATTCTATTCATACCAGGCACCAAGCCATGTGCAGTTCACACACCCCAGACACCAGGCATGAGTATAGTTCCACAACAACAATCCTCAACAAGAGTGGCTTTATTCAGAGCATATTTTGCTCTTACAGGATACCGATTTTTGGTGAGCGGAGGTTGAAAGAGAAGATGCGAACTCAGTATCAGCCACCATTTGTGGATGAGAGTTCCAAATTCTACCATCATTTAACATAGCTTCATCCCAGGCTTCACTCCTGAAAAGACTGGCTCCAACATTTAGGCTATGTCCCCTAGACCTAAATTCCCCAGTGAGTGCAAACAGTTTCCCTTAATTGACTTTGTTGATTCACTTAAATCCTAGATAGCGACAATAAAATGACCAGAAACTGAACTGAGATAGTAGGAACTGCAGATGCTGGAGAATCCGAGACAACAAGGTGCAGGGCTGGATGAACACAGCAGGCCAAGCAGCATCATAGGAGCA
>NW_025973034.1:0-2500 GCF_021869965.1 Rhincodon typus
GGGGGGGGGCAGCAGATGGTAAGGGTGCTACAGATGGAGCGGGTGACAGCGGTCATGGTCATTTGGGGTCAGGGTTGAACACGGGTGCTGGAGCTACACGGGGTTAAAGGTCACAGCCAGTGCTGGGGCAGCACGGGGTCAGAACAAGCACTGGAGCAAGTACACAGGCTCAGAGGTTGGAGACAAGGTGGTGCTGAGGTCAGGAGCTGGAGGTGGTATTGATGATGGGTCAGCGGAGGGGGGGTTGGGGTCAAGGCTGAGTCACAATGTTTTACACTCCAAACATTATCGGAGCCTGTGGTGTGCAATCCAAGGGGTGGGTTAATTTGGAGTTTTACGGCCTGCAGTGTTCTAGCCGTTCAGTGACTATGCAATATCTGCTTGTGGTCGGGTGAAACCACTAACTCTTTTAACAACGAGAGGAAGGAAGTGCAACTTGGGGTGAGCTCAGTGTTGAGTTTAGTTCAGATCCCTGTGTTTATCATCTGATCTGTCACTACCACCCACCACTGAAAAGGTGCTGGTTCCAGTCACAAAAATCTGTTTGACCATTTTCAACCTGCTTACAATTTAGACTGCACCTAACATCAGCGGAAGGAGAACAGCAGCTGAGCCATTCAATACTTACCTCCCGTGTTCTTGATCAACCTGAAATTTCAGGCTGGGCTGCCTCTAAAATCACTGAGTGTGTGACTGGCACCGTAGGATCACTTGAGTGGATCTCCATTTGGTCCAGGGACTAAGGTCAAATCCACCGTGAGGGAGGGGTGTGGATTGGGTGCAGAGACATTGAGGAGTGAAGAGGGAAGGGGCTGGTCTGAGGGATAGGGACAGAAGCCACTTGCCCCCTGAATACAACCATCAACGTGGGTCCACCATGAGGAGTGCTGGTTAGTTCTCAGATTAAACTAGTCTCAACTAATAAGCCATGGTGCGCACATGAAAGAAGTGAGACCAATGTAATGTGAAGTATTTACAAGTGAAATTTGAATTTGAAATATCACTCATGACACCACGGCACTCTCAGTAAGTTTACACGAGCAACAATGGAATTGGGCAGAAAGCCTATGAATTCTCTGATTGCCCATGTGGCTCCCCGTGCACGCCAAGGGTACTATTAAATTTTTATTGCAACAGCACAGGAACCTGTGGAGAGCAAGATAATGGAAATGGAGTCCACTTCCTGTTCTGCCATTGGGAACGATGGACCATTTGGTAAAATTCCACCCAATGTTGCAGTAGGAATGAGGTAGGCCATGTTGGTGTGAGCTCCTCAGGTAACGACGCTGACCTGGTGATGACACACTCCCACCAGGCCTGTTGCCAGGGGAGGGCCCACCCCCTCCCAACAATGTGCACTCTCACACCCATATTAGAGGGGTCTGAACAGATAACCAGCTGGATATAAAGAATCAAGGACCAACTGAGCTTGTTAGAAACTGAATTGTGTGACAAACATGTAAAATATACCTCATTTCAGAATTTGAAATATTAAACCAGAGGCAGATAGATTTCGATTTTAGTTCTGTGAAGGTCACTTTTTTTTAAGAGAGGTCAGAAAGTCATTAGGAGTCATGGCCTAAATAAATCATTTTCAAGAAAGTTTGTTATTCTATGTCACATACTGGTGACATTAATGGATGAAATGTTTACATTGCTGAGTTTGTGACAGAGAAAACAAATCAGGGACTCCTAGCGTGGTTTTGACTTCCATTCAGAAGGATCCGGAGCACAGTTTGAAATAGAAGCTTTCTCCGAGCAGCGGAATCAAGTTCTCAGTTCAGAAAAACCATCACACCAGGAGAAAGGGTTTAGTTTGCAAAATCTCCTAGTTGTTTGTATAGAAGTTGTCCTAAAAGGAGGTTCAGGCCATTAGAACTGGAGAGAAGTTGTAAAACTTGTAAAACAGTCCCATCAGAACAACTAGAAAAAGTCTGTTAAATAAGGAATTAAAGAGTTGAGATCGGAGTGATATGTTTGAGATCGGTTTGAGTATCTGTAATGGATATTGCTCGGAGATAGGGTGAAACTTTGTTCTTTTTCTTTTGTGCAACAAACATTGACATCCGTCCAGAAGATAATACCCCTTTCCATCCTCTTCCCATGGACTTTAAAACCCATCCTTCCAATCCCTTCCTAAAGATGGCTAAACACTCCAGGCCCAATGGCCCCAGGATCCATTGGGACATATGTCCTGGCATGGTTCTAGTCCCAATGTTGCCCATTCTGGATCTATGGCACTGTCAGGATTGATGGAGCAGCTCCAGGGGCTGGGCTCTCCATCCACTGAGTCCAATTGTCCACTAAACAGCAGCACACAATCCGCCAGGATGTTGTGTCCGAGTCTGAATGCTTAACTCACCATCAATTTTCCAGAGAGAGGAAGGAGGGTCGGAGTACAAGCTGCCCATTTGATTTCTCGCAGCCGCCCCACCTCACTCTTGTAAGTCTCTCTCTTTGTTGCAATGCTAATTATGTGACAATTACACTGGAACCTTCT
>NW_025973034.1:7500-9315 GCF_021869965.1 Rhincodon typus
GGATGGCTTCTTCCTTTGTGCACTCGTGGTAGCCTCGCAAATATTTCGGCAGCTCCTGGCAAATGGAGAAAAGGAACAAGATAAGGAGTTATCCCTCCTTAATGCCCAGACAGAACAAAATGACACCCCCACCCCCAATCTCCATTGAAGATCTCCAGTGACCCAGGGCTGAATCCCTCACCTCACCCTCTGAAGGGCCTGACTCAAGGTGAGGTATTGCTGGTGAACAAGAACAAACCCTCTTGCCTGAGACTAAATAAAAACTGAAAGAACTGTGGATGCTGTAAATCAGGAACAAAAACAGAAGTTGCTGGAAAAGCTCAGCAGGTCTGGCAGCATCTGTGAAGAAAAAAAACAATTGTTAACGTTTCGGGCTCTGATTTCGGGTTTTGGATCTGAAATGTTAACTGATCTTTTCTTCACAGATGCTGCCAGGCCTGCTGAGCTTTTCCAGCAACTTCTGTTCTTATTCGTCTTGCCTGAGAGTTTTTTTTATTCTTTCACGGGATGAGAGTGTCGCTGGCTAAGCAGCATTTATTGCCCATCCCTAATTGCCCAGAGGGCAGTTAAGAGTCCATCATATTGCTGTGGGTCTGGAGTCACATGTAGGCCAGACCAGGTAAGGATGGCAGTTTCCTTCCCTAAAGGACATTGGAGAACCAGATGAGTTTTTCCCGACAATTGGCAATGGATTCATGGTCATCATTAGATTCTTAATTCCAGATGTTTTATTGAATTCAAATTCCACCATTTGCCATGGCGGGATTCGAACCCAGGTCCCCAGAATGTTATCTGGTCATCTTCATAATTTGACATTGAGGGCCTGAAGGCAATTTGACTATCGGAGGCGTCGTGGTCAAATGTGTCGCAGGTGCACTTTCCCAGCAGAGGCCTTTGACCAGTGGCCATGAGCAGGAAGCTTGGCGATTTAATACACCCTCCATACACAGGAGCAAAAGAGGCCTCAAAACCATCCTTCCTGCCTTCACATCCATCAATAACCTCAGCAGTGGGCAAGGATCGAACCTTGACTTTCTGTTCCCGTACTGGGAGGTCCCTTGACCTCTGGTCCCAACAGAGGAGGAGGAGGAGGAGGAGGTGATTTGTGTTCAGTTAGGGATGTGGCTGTCAGATGTGGTTCCCTCTTCCTCAGCACTCTGTGACTCACTTCAGCAGCGTTCTCCACGTCCCGGCTGAGCTCTGTAGGGGAGCTAGCTCACTCAGTCTGCTCCCTGTGAAGGCTGAACTAGATGGCACTTTGTGTCATATAGGCCAGGATACAGCCCTTACACAATGCTGCGAAAACCACCATTAACCCTAGCTGTGGAGGCTGGGTCAGAATGAAATGGGCTGTTCCAAAATCAGACAGGCCATCTTTGGTTTGAGAGGTTAAAGAATCCTACCCTGGCTAACCCCCTCAGTCGCTAACTGATGTGACTCCCTTTGAAGTAGATTAAGATAGTTCATCAACATCAACAGCCTATACCTGTTGGTCTTGGTGTGGGTGCGGGTGCGGGTGTGGGGTGTGGGGTGTGGGTGTGGGGTGAGGGTGCGGGTGCGGGTGTGGATGTGGGTGCGGGGTGCGGGGTGTGGGTGCGGGTGTGGGTGTGGGGTGCGGGTGCGGGTGTGGGGTGCGGGTGCAGGTGTGGGTATAGGCTGATGATGTTGGTGAACTATCTCAATCTACTTCAAAGTGAGTCATAACACTCCCCTGTGGACACAGTCTGTCCCCTGCAGAGAGGGTCACTCTCTCCCCTGCGGACAGGGTCACTCTCTCCCCTGCGGACAGGGTCACTCTCTCTCCTATGGACAGGG
>NW_025973035.1:0-9315 GCF_021869965.1 Rhincodon typus
TATGCGCCTGTGAATCTGTCCATCAGCAGAATTTTAGTGTGATTTGTTTCTCAACAATTCATGCAAACGCTAGTGCGCAACATCAAAAGTCAGTTGTGCAAAGAAACAACGGAAGTTTTACCTTGATATAACACCTTCTTCGTCTTCAGGTTGCCCAAAGTGCTTTAAAGAAACGGTTGGAGGCAAAGGCTATGGACCCTGACAATATTCCGGTAATTGTAATGAAGGTCTTGTGCTCCAGAATCTGTCGTACCTCGAGCCAAGCGCGGCATCTCACCGACAATTTGGAAAATTGCCCAGGTATGTCCAGTACACAAAAAGCAGGACAAATCCAGTATGGCCAATTACCGTCCAATCGGTCTACTGTCGATCGTCGGCAATGGAATGCCTCATCAACAGTGCTATCCAAGCAGTACCTGCTCAGCAACAACCTGCTCAGTGACGCCCAGTCTGAGCTCCATCAGGGCTACTCAGCTCCTGATCTCACTACAGCCTTGGTTCAAACATGGACAAAAGAGCTGAATTCTAGAGGAGAGTGAAAGCACTTGACACCAAGGCGGCATTGCACTGGGAAGATGGGAGCGTGTATTATAGAAATCGTCTTCACTTTGGCCTGTGCAAAAAAAATGCTTTGTTGTATTTTTCTGAATAGGAAGCTTTGTCCATAATTAACAACATATCCTGGTTTTGCAGCATAAAAGTAATTGTTTTATACGTCACCTACACAAGCCATAACTGAGTTGCATTCATTTTAACACCTCTACTCCCATTTATTCTGATTTTACTGCTCATTGTCAAACATACTCTAGTGATCCATAGATCTTACAGGAATCTCTGGTCTCGGAGCAATGGAATGAATGTAGGTGACCCAGAGATGGTGAAGCAGGGAAAGTCAATTGATTTACTCTTCACCATCTCAGCTAATATCATCCTGTTATACTTGTTATGTTTTTTTGGATCCCATGCGTCCAACTTGCAAACATTACTTATACTCAATGTTCCAAACTCAGCAATTCTACATTTATCGTCCAAGAAATCGGATTTATGGTTCAGCTATTAAGCTCCTGCTTCAATCTTTTTTTATTTATACTAGCGCCCCAGGGTGAATTCAGAACTGAATTAAAATTGCAACAAAATATCCAATAAATCTCTATTAAAATATTTGAAAAGTGAAAAGTAGTATTATTTAACATGAAAAGTAATGTACATTGCAGCATATCCTGTTCCATCTCACGTTACACACAGACTGCTTTCACGCTATCCTCCATTTAAAACCTTATTTCAAGTGACAATTTCAGAAAGTATAAAGGACACTGCATCGAAACATAAATCAGAAACTCTTCTCATTTATCATAGATCATAGATCATAGATCATAGAATCCCTACAGTGTGTGAACAGGCCCTTCGGCTCAACAAGTCCACACCGAACCTCAGAGCAGCCCACCCAGACCAATCCCCCTATAACCCACCTAATCTACACATCCCTGAACACTAGCCTCTGGTAGGCTGTCACCCTTCATTCTGATAGATTCCTGAGTGGGCGACCTGCCCCTTTAAACTGTTTGAGTCAGTCTGTGCTGCTCTCATTAATATCTAACAGTTACTGCTCATATGGTAAAAGCAACCAATGTGAGTAATGGTGCAGTGGAATTTTGTAGCTCACCCCGAGAGTCCCATTTCCCTTCTTCAGAGTTGGATGGATCTTCTACCGTCTCAACAGGTGTCTGCCCTCAAGATGCTGAAGAGCTAGGAGTTTGCTGCTTAAGCTTCTCCACAGTTCTGTCCAATTCTTTGAACGCTATGTTGAAAGTTCAGAATTGTCTTCTTTTCCAAAGAAGAGTCTTTGGAAGCAAAATTTTACTTCTTTCTTCACAGATGCAGCTGGGCCATCCAGATATTTTCATTATTATTTATTGTTTTAGTTAAGTTTAGCCTCAAGAAAACATTGTGTAGCTCACACCTGGAGTAGTTTATACAGTAACAAAAACAAAGTTGCTGGAAAAGCTCAGCGGGTCTGGCAACATCTGTGGAGGAGAAAACAGAGTTAACGTTTCGGGTCCGGCGACCCTTCCTCAGAACTGATGGCGGCTGGGAAAACATCAGTTTATATGCAGAAAATAGGGAGGTGGGTGGGGTAGGGAGTAAATGAGAAGATAGAGCCCAAAGAGAGAGAAAGACAGTTGGACAGACAAAGGAGTTGCTAACAATCAGGCTGGGAGGGTGAATAGTTGTTAATGGGGACTGTTAGTGAATAACAATAGGGGGTGTGTAATGGCAGGCTATGTGGTAACAAGGCCTGGTGTGTAGGGTGGGGGGGCTGGGACATGGGAGAGTTTAGGCCCTAAAATTATTGAACTCAATATTGAGTCCAGAGGGCTGTAGGGTCCCCAAGTGGAAAATGAGGTGTTGTTCCTCCAGCTTGCGTTGGGCTTCACTGGAACACTGTAGCAAGCCGGAGACAGAGATGTTGGCCAGAGAGCAGGGTGGTGCATTGAAGTGGCAGGCAACAGGTAGTTCAGGGTCTTTTTTGCGAGCAGAACGTAGATGTTCTGCGAAGCGGTCGCCAAGTCTACGCTTCGTTTCCCCAGTGTAGAGGAGACCACATTGTGAGCAGCGAATGTAGTAGACTAGATTCTTGGAAATGCAGGTGAAGTGTTGCTTCACCTGGAAGGTATGTTTGGGCCCTTGGATAGTAGGGTGGGAGGAGGTAAATGGGCAGGTGTTGCACCTTTGCTGATTACAGGGGAAGGTGCCGTAGGGCTGTGGGGAGATGTTGGGGGTGAAGGAAGTGTGGACAAGGGTGTCCCGGAGGGAACGGTCCCTGCGGAAGGCAGACAAGGGAGGAGAGGGGAATATGTGTCTGGTGGTGGCATCTTATTGGAGGTGGCGGAAATGGTGTCTGATGATCTTCTGGATGTGGATGCTGGTGGGATAGTAGGTGAGGATAAAGGGAACCCTATCGCTGTTGCAGGAGGGAAGAGAAGGGGTGAGGGCAGAAGTGCGGGAGATGGGTCAGACCCGATTGAGGGCCCTGTCGACAACGGAGCTGGGGAATCCTCGGTTGAGGAAGAATGTGGACATTTCGGAGGCTCCCTTGTCGAAGTTGGCCTCATCTGAACATATGCGACGGAGACGGAGGAACTGAGAAAATGGGATGGAGTCTTTACAGGAAGTGGGGTGTGAGGATGTATAGCCCAGGTAGCTGTGGAGTCGGTGGGTTTGTAATGGATATTAGTGGCCAGTCTATCCCCAGAAATGGAAACAGAAATGTCGAGGAAGGGAAGGGAGGAGTCAGAGATACACAGTTTGTACAGTATTGTACAGTATTGCTTTCCTTACCACAAAAAGGATATCATATCCATAGCGGGAGTGAAACTTTTATTTCCATGAGAGCAGGAGGGACCTATGAACTGAAACTAGTGAATCAGGTCTTGTTTTCTCTCGAGTAGTGATCTTTGAGAAGTATGATAAGAGAAATCTTTATTTCACCTGAAAAAAGATTGACAAGATAGATGCAGGGACAATATTTTCACTTGTTGAGGTCTTGAGGATAAACGATATTTAAGCATTTTGAGTGCTAGAACTTTCTGAACGAGTGACTTGCTCTTGAGGACATTTTAGCATCAAGAAGTGAGAATGATACTGCAGAAAATAGCAGCTGTCTGAATCGGTTAGGAGGCTATTGTATTTTGACTGTTTACACGGAGGACAAAACAACTTCTCTAAATGCTATTAACACAATTTATGAATGCATTATCGAGTTATCATCTTGAAATTCACAGTGAATGATAAACTAGAGTGCTTAGCAGTGATCCAACTGGACACAACATACAGGACAAATTCACTTGACTGCATTTCTAGTGATATAGCGTGGCACTAACCTATTGCCTTGTACAATGAACCTTCAGTCTCTGATAATATCCAATTCAAACTTTTCCATCAAATTCCTCAGGTCATTGTTGTGTAATTTTCTATTTTTTTTTCCCAGAAAAAGTTACGATTTGAACGAAGTGCTGAATTGGGAAGCCTCGTTTCAATTAAATTGTGGAGAGCTATTTTTGCTGAGTCAAATAGAATCAAAGAACTTTTGTCGTATAGAACGAAGACAATTGACCCGTTATGCCTGTGTGGTCTCTGAACAGGGTTTCAATAATTATTAGACAGTAAGATCATAAGGCATAGGAGCGGAACTAGACAACTCGGCCCATTCAGTCTGCTCCACTGATATATTATGACTAATATGCTTTTCAATGTATTCTCTTGCCATCTTATCGTCACCTATAATTCCCTATTGAATTGGGTCATGCCAAGTAGGCTTCGCTGGTTGGACTTGTATTAATTGTCCATGCCCATAAGGAAGGGGGTATCAAGATTTTGATGTAGCTACTGAAAAGGGATGCTGCTATAGTCCCAAGTAAGGATGGTGCATGTCTTGGAGGAGAACTTGTATGTGGTGGTGCTCTGATAAATCTTCTGCTCTGCCCTTCTAGGCGTTGAGGTTATTAGTTTAGAAGTTACTGTGGCAGGAACTTGGTGGGTTAGTGCAGTGTACATTATAAATAGTGCTGACTGCTGCCACTATGTGTCGGTGTTGGATGGGTTTCCAATCAAGTGGGCTATCTGGTCCTGAGAATTCAAGCCTCTTGAATATCATGCGAGTTGCCCCCAACCAGGGCACTCCTGATTGAAGCCTTTTAAATGGTGGAAGACTTTGGCAAGTCAGGAGAACAAATACCCTCCGTGTAATTCCCAGCTTCTGACTCACTATTTAACCTGTTAGTCTATGGTAACCCCCCACCATGTTGATAATGGTGTATTCAACAACGGCAATTCCACTAAGTGACACGGGGAAATGGTTAGATCTTCTATTTTTGTAGATGACCATTGCCTGTCGCTTGTGTGGCAGAAATGCTGCACAACCCGATTCAAAATGCTTTCACTCAAACAAAGTCAAAATACTCCAGATGCTGGAAATCTGAAATAAAAAGAGAAAATCCTGTAGAAACTCAGCAGCACTGTGGAGAGAGAATAGTTTTTACCGACTTTGTGTTCTCCCTTGTTCTCGGTAAAGATTCCACCCATGCCACCTCAACACCCATCGTTGATGGCATAGTTAGCCACGAGGGGCGCATTTTACACACTGCTGCCTCGCCAGTTCCCCTTCTTCCCAGAATAAGGCCAGCGTTCCTTTTGTCCTCACTTTCCACCCGACCAGTCTCTGCAATCATAGGGTCATAGAGGCGTACAGCAGGGGAACAGGCTCTTCAGCCCAACTCATCCATGCTGACCAGGTTTCCCAAACTAAACTGGTCCCATTTGCCCATTTTCCCACTAAACCTTTCCTATCCATGTACCTGTCTTTTAAATTGTTATCGCCTCTACCACTTCCTCCGGCAGCTCATTCTATTTAAGCACCACACTCTGTGAGAAAAAAATGTCCCTCAGATGCCTTTTAAATCTTTCCTCTCTCACCTTAAACATAAGCCCTCTTGTTTTGGACTCCCCCGCCCTATGGAAAAGACCTTGGCTATTCACCTTCTCTGTGCTCCTCATCATTTTATAAATCTCTTTAATGTCACCCATCAGCTGCAGAGAAAGAAGTTCCAGCCTATCCAGCCTCTCCTTAAACCTTCCAGTCTTGGTAACATCGTCGTAAATCCTTTTTGTACCCTTTCCTGTTTAATAACATCCTACTGATAGCAGAGTGATCAGAAGTGTGTGCAGTACCCCAAATATGGCCTTAGCTTGTACAGCTGCAACGTGATGTCCCAACTCCTCTACTCAATGCTCTGACCGATGGAGGCAAACTGCCAAATGCCCTCTTAACCACTCTGTCTACCTTTCAAGGAACTATTTACCTGCACTGCTAGGTATCTCTGGTTGACCACACTCTGCAGGGTCTGATCATTAACTCTGTAAGTACTACCCTGGTTTGCCTTAACAAAAATGCCACTTCCCATATTTATCTGAATTAAACATCATCTGCCATTCCTCGGCCTACTGGTCCAGTTGATCAAGATCCCTTTGTAATCTTAGATAACCTTAATCACTGTCCACTATACCATCAATTTTGGTGCCACCTCCAAACTTACTAACCATGCCTCCTATATTCTCATCCAAATTGTTTTTATAAATGACAATCAACAATGAAGCCAGCACCAATCCTAGCAGCATATCACTGGTCACAGGCCTCCAGTCTGAAAGACAACCCTTCCGCCATCACCCTCTTTCCCCTACTGTCAAGCCAACTTTGTATCCAATTGTCTAGCTCTTTCTGGATCTCATGGTCTAACCTTACTAACCAGTCTGTCTTGCGATATCTTTTTGAAGGCCTTGCTGAAGTCCGTGTAGATCATGTCTACAGCTTTGCCTTCATTTAGCTTGGTTGGTCACCTCTTCAAAAAACCCAAAGCCATCCTGACCATCCCTGATCAGTTCTTGCCTCTGAAGGATCAAAGGATCATTCTCTGCCATTTCCTCCATCGCCAGCCGCATGTCACCACTGAACAGATCTACACCAACATCGGGAAACCAAGCGGAGGCTTGGGGACCACTTTGCAGAACACCTATGCTCGGTTCACATCAAACAACTGCGCCTCCCAGTCGCGAACCATTTCAACTCCCCCTCCCACTCCTTGGACAACATGTCCATCCTGGGCCTCCTGCAGTGCCACTACGATGCCACCTGAAGGTTGCAGGAACAGCATCTCATATTTCGCTTGGGAACCCTGCAGCCCAATGGTATCAATGTGGACTTCACACGCTTCAAAATCTCCCCTCCCCCTACTGCATCCCAAAACCAGCCCAGCTCATACCTGCCTCCCTAACCTGTCCTTCCTCCCACCTATCCCCTCCTCCCACCTCAAGCCCCACCCCTATCTCCTACCTACTAACCTCATCCCGCCCCCTTGACCTGTCTGTCCTCCCCGGACCGACCTATCCCCTCCCTAGCTCCCCACCTACACTCACCTTTACTGGCTCCATCCCCGCCTCTTTGATCTGTCTGTCTCCTCTCCACCTATCTTCTCCTTTATCCATCTTCTATCCACCTCCCCCTCTCTCCCTATTTATTTCAGAATCCCCTTCCCCTCCCCAATTTCTGAAAAAGGGTCTAGACCCGAAACGTCAGCTTTCCTGCTCCTCTGATGCTGCTTGGCCTGCTGTGTTCATCCAGCTCTACACCTTGTTGTCTCAGATCTACACCTTCACTTGCTGTCAGCATTCTACAGGGCTCATTCCCTTTATGACATCCTGCCTCACCCTCCATCATGCTGACACTCCCTCACCACCTTCATAGCACCAGCCCAAGCATTCCCAGCAGTGTTACAACTTTGTCTTTCATCTCCCTCTTCCTCACTGTCCATGGTCCAACACTTTCCAGGTAAAGCAGTGGTTTATTTGCACTTCTTTCAATTCAGACCACTCCACTTGCTGCTCGCAGTGAAGTCTCCTTTACACTGGCAAGACCAAACGTAGATTGGTTGATTGCTTTGCACAACATATTGCACTGTTCCTAAATATGAACTCAACCCTCCAGCTGCTTGCCATTTCAATGCATCTTGTTTTCTTAGTTTTAGTGCATCACAATGCAAGTGGACGAACAACACCTTATTTTCTGCTTAGGAACTTTTGGGCTCAATATTTGGGTTTAACAATTTCATATGGTGGGGAGGCTGTACAAAATGTGGCAAAGGATTCACTCAGTCACCACACCTGTGAAACCTTTTAAATGCTCAGATTGTGGAAAGTGGTATAAAAGTTCCATTGAGCTAATATCCCATTAATATGTTCTCACTGACTCAGGTGCTCTTACTGTGTGACCAAGTTCAGCAAATCCATTTACTTGCCTCAACACCAGTGCATTCAGAAGAAGAAGTGATTCATTTGCCCTGACTGTGGGAAGGGATTTAATACCTTATCGTGCCTGATGATACACGAGCGAGTTCACACTGGGGAGAGACCATTCACCTGCTCTGACTGTGGGAAGTGATTCATTAAGTCATTCCATATTTTGGAAAATTGCAGTGTTCACTCGAATAACAGACCATGTAAATATTCAGACAGTGGGAAGTGCTTTAAAAGTTATGGGGTTCTGATTACCAGTCAGTCGATGGTGTCACACTTTTGAGAGACCATTGAGATGCAGTCACTGTGGCTCTGGGTTCAGGCAATCATCCCAATTCATTGAACGCCAATGAGTTGACACTGGTGAGAGATGTTAACCTGCTCAGTGTGTGGGAAGGGATTCACACGGCTATCCAACCAACTGAGACACCAGAGCATTCACAAGCTGTGCAGTGATTGTGCTTTTCTGCGATGTGCAGGACTGAAGCACAGTGGCTCAATGGTTAGCACCACTGTGTCACAGTGTCAGGGACTTGGATTTGATCCTACTTGAGGGCAACTGTCTGTGTGGGTTTCCTCCGACAGCCCAAAAAGGTGCAGTTAGGTGAATTGGCCATTGCAAATTCAGGGATAGGGTGAAGGGTTGGGTCTGGGTGGAATTCTCTTTGGAGGGTTGGGGTGAACTCAATTGTTTGAATGACCTGTTTCCACACTGTAGGAATTCTATGATCAAGACTCACTTAGATGAGTTTCATGAGCGTTAATAACCTCAAATCCAGTTGTGAATGTTAATACATTGGATAGAAATGAGATGAATGAGTTGTGTTCAACAATTAGTCAGATTTTTATGTTTGTGACATGAATAGGTTCCAATTGAAGGGTTTTCCTTGACCCCTGTCTCCGTCAGCCTCACCTTCAACAAGTGTGAGGGGCTCATGGAGCTTCCTTGTCACTAAGATCGATGCAATGTGATAATTGCTTCCCTCCCTTCCACCAGGCCACACTGCCTCCAATGTTCCTCATTTCCTGTTTACTGACCTTGCATCTTTCTCTGATTTTCTTTCTTTCATCATATCCAAAGCTCATCTAAACCCTTGACTCTATTCTCACTAAACTATGGACCACCCAACTCCTCTCTGTTAATGATATGGTTACTGATTCTCTCTCTTCTGGTCCAACTCACGTTTAACTCCACCACCACTACCCATCCTGAGAAAAAGTAACCTTTGATCCCATGGACCTTGAAAACCCCTGTCCCATTTCCATGAGGAGATAGTAAGAACTGCCGATGCTGGAGTCAGAGATAACACAGTGTGGAGCTGGAGGAACACAGCAGGCCAGGCAGTGTCAGAGGAACAGGAAAGCTGACGTTTCAGGTCAGGACCTTTCTTCAGAAATTTCAGCCATTTCTGAAGAGGGTCCCGACCCGAAACGTCAGCTTTCCTGCTCCTCTGATGCTGCTTGGCCTGC
>NW_025973036.1:0-531 GCF_021869965.1 Rhincodon typus
CACACACACACACACTCACAGACACTCACTCACACACACAGACACTCACACACACACACACACACTCACACACACACACACACACACACTCACAGACACTCACACACACACACACTCACACTCACACTCACACACACACACTCACACACACACTCACAGACGCTCACAGACACTCACTCACACACACACACTCACACACACACACACACACACACATATACATGCACACATACACACATACGGGCACACACGTGCACACACACGCACACACACACATACACACACTCACTCTCCCACACACACACACACACACTCTTCCTCTCTCTCTCACACACACACACACACAAACATACACTCACACACTCACAGACACTCACTCACACACACACTCACACACACACACACACACATACTCACACATATACATGCACACATACACACATACGGGCACACACACGCACACACATACACACACTCACTCTCCCACACACACACACACACTCTTCCTCTCTCTCTCACACACACACACAC
>NW_025973036.1:631-9315 GCF_021869965.1 Rhincodon typus
CACACACACACATACTCACACATATACATGCACACATACACACATACGGGCACACACACGCACACACATACACACACTCACTCTCCCACACACACACACACTCTTCCTCTCTCTCTCACACACACACACTCACACACACACACAAACATACACACACACACTCACACACTCACAGACACTCACTCACAGACACTCACTCACACACACACATACTCACTCACACACTCACACACACACACACTCACTCACACACACACACACACACACACACACACTCACACATATACACGCACACATACACATATACGCGCACACACGCGCACACACACACACACATACACACATACACACACACTCACACACACATACACAGAGTCATATTCCCACTAATATTGATGGTTTTCAACACACATAACTCCTATCTTTACAAGATTAACTTCCGAAGTTCACACGTGGACATCGTCTTCGCTCGAAGTGAATGCAAACAGGTGAACTCAACACTTTCTGCAGAAGGAGTGAGACAGAAGGGGAATGAATGGCGACAGTATTTCACAGAATACATCAGTGCATGACACTGAGTATTTTATCATTATGAAAACTGGAAACACAAGTATTTAAATGAATGTTTGACATATGTTGACAGAAAGAGTTTAAAGGTTAATTTTTTACCTTCCAATTTGTTGAAACTTTGTAATATGTTACAAATGTGATGATTCCTACTGAAGTTATTTCTGGACGGGGACAGATCCCAGATTGAAAACTGGACTGAGTTTTTTTTGTTTTAACAAGGCGATCTATTTGTAAAACACAAACACTCAAAGCTGCAAATTTGATTTTAACAATAAACCAGAAGTTTAACACACAACAGAATAAAGATAAAATAGAATAAACCAAACTATTTACATGTAGCTGAAATTTAAAGATTTAGAAACACAAGGCAAAATACAATCTATTAATCCCAGAAGCATTTTTATAGCATTCCCATCAGAGAGAATTTCCATTGCTATCCGTAGGATTTAAAAATGCTTCAATTCTCAGTCTTGAGAATTTGAACACCTCTTCCTTGAGCCTTAGTGCAAGTTGAGTTTATACTTTCTCAGCTTCAAATAACCCCTTATGTTTTAACCGTGATGTGGAGGTGGCGGTGTTAAATTGGGTGGGGGGTACAAAGTCAGAAGTTACATGACGCCAGGTTATAGTCCAACAGGTTTATTTAAAATCACAAGCTTTTAGAGCATTGGTCCTTTGTCAGGTGAAGCCTTTGAAAGCTTGTGGTTTTAAATTAACCTGTTGGACTATAAACTGGTGACATGTGATTTCTAACTATGTTTTAACCAAACACTTCTAGCCTGTAACATTCAAACCAAATGGCTTACACTGAGGTAACCCTTTTCTTAACCGTTCTAAATCATCATCTTTCATCAGGAGCAATTGTGTTATACAACCAGCTTTAGCCAAGACTTCTACAAAACTTTAAAACTGAACCTTTTTAGTTAAGCTATAGTTGTTTCCCCCAAGCACGCTGAAAATTCTGGAATCTTCTATCTAGAAGCCTGATTCACTACCATATTCACTCCCCAAGTAAACAAATTCCCTTTAGCCTCCATGAATTTTCTCTCTCTGACTGTTTATTAAAAGATCACCATGGCTTTGTAAACACTAACAAGTTCATCATTAAGGCATTTCAGGCCGCAACTAGCTCAAACCCAAACTCTAAAGTAGACGATATTAAAATACACATATCATAGAGCCATGCAGCTCATCAAGTCCCCACTGACCCTCCCAACCCCTGCAATTCCCAAGGCTAATTGATCCACCCTGCACATAATGGGCAATTTAGCATGGCCAATCCACCTAGCCTGCACATCTTTGGACTGTGGGAGGAAACCCATGTAGACACAGGGAGAACATGCAAACTCCACAAAGACAGTCACTAGGGGCTGGAATTGAACCCAGGTCCCAGCATTGTGAGGCAGTAGTGCTAACCACTGAGCCACCACATCACTTGGTAAGGAATATATCACATACATTACATCAGACAACTTACACATGAATATAACCCTGAAGCCTGTGGGATAAAGGGATTACCTGTATTTAGCCCAAAGCTGGGTTAGATGTTATTCTTTGCTTAAAACTCTCCTGATGGTGTAATGCTATGTGTAACATACTCCTGAGTGCGGATACAAGCTTGAGTGTAATATAGTGTTGCTTAATCCCTATATTTAAGATTAAAATAAAATGATGGTAGGAACATAGAAACTGGAGTAGTCCATTCAGCCCATCAAGCCTGTTTGACCATTCAGTGTGACCACAGCTGATTGAACACTCAGTTCCTTTTGCTCACTGCACAGCACTAATAATCCCCATACACTGTACAGCACTAATAATCAGAAATCTATCAATCCCTATCTTAAACATATTCAAGTACGGAGTGTCTACAGCCCACTGTGGTACAGAATACCAAAGCTTCCAGCAAACTTGCCTTCATTGCTCAGTCCTTTGAGTATAGGAGTTGGGACGTCACATTGAGGTTGTACAGGACATTGGTGAGTCCTCTTCTGGAGTACTATGTCCAGTTCTGGTCGCCCTGGTATAGGAAGGATATTACTAAGCTGGAGGGGGTTCAGAAAAGATTTACCAGGATGTTTCCAGGAATGGAGGGTTTGAGTTATAAAAATAGACCAGGACCTTTTTCACTGGAGCATGGGAGGTTGAGGGGGTGACCCTATAGAAGTTTATAAAATCATGAGGGGCATCGATAAGGTGAATGACGACAGTCTTTTCCCTAGGGTGGGGGAGTTCAAAACTAAGGGGCACATGTTTAAGGTGAGAGGAGAAATATTTAAAAATGACTTGAGGGGCAACATTTTTGCACAGAGAGTGGTTTGTGTGTTGGAATGAACTGCCAGAGGAAGTGCAGGATGCGTGTACAGTTACAAACATTTAAAAGACATTTTGTGAGGTACATGAATAGGAAAGGTTTGGAGGGATGTGACCCAGGAGCAGGCACGTGGGATTAGTTTAGTTTGGGAACATGGTCAGCAAGGACTGGGTTGGACGAAAGGGGCTGGTTCCATGCTGGATGACTCTATGACAATGTGATGATCCAGGTTTCTAGTTATCCGATCCCTAGTAATGGATTCTGCCATTTTCCCTACCACTGATTAAAAAGCTCAAAAGGTCTGTAGATCCCTCTCTTTTTCTCTCTTGCCTCCTTCTTAACTGGTGGGGTGATATTTTCTAACTTTCAATCTGCAGGTATCATTCCAGAAATATGGAATTTTGGAAGATAGTCATTAACACACCAACTATCTCTGTAGGCACCCCCTCCAACACTCTGGGATGCAGAATATCAGGTCTTAGGAGATTTATCAACTTCCAACCCTGTTAATGTCTCCAGTTCAAGCTTCTTATTAATGTTCACTTCCTTCAACTTTTCATTTTCCCTTGTCATTTGCATCCCTATTCCTTGCATCTTCTTCAGCGAAAATAGATACAAAGGTAATCATTTAGCCATTCCTATATTCCCTATAATAAACTCTCCTGACTCTTCCTCTAATGGATGACATTCATTTTGGCCAAATGTTTCCTTTCTACAGACCTACAGGGTAAGCTTGGAAACTTCCAAAGTTAACAGTTTCTGTCACAGAAGGATAATATATTGTCAGCACAACTTCAGTTTGTAATACATTGGGCATAATTGAGTACACTTGATGTTGGTTGAGTCAAGGCAATATTAGGTATTATTTAAGGTAGAATTCCTAGTGCAGGATCAAGTGTCCACTTGATAACTATACTTCACAAGTACTTAGTTGGCAGTTAAGTTATTGAATTTTTATTTGTGGTTGTAAAATGTGTTTATTTCCACACTGTCTGTCTTTTTCCCCAGACCTGTCAATGTAGATGGGCCACTTTCAACTCAATCACTGCATGGTCATCTTTAGACAGTGGAGAAGATGACTGTGCAGTAGAGGAACATTTAGAATTCATTTGACAAGCTCTGTCTCTCTTGTGACATTCCGCACAATTCCGGTGCAATATTTTCATTTGGGATTCAAATTCTTGCAGGGAAATGGAACCACCCTACTGTTGCCCTACAGTGCCATCCAGCAGTGAAAACAGAGAGGCGCTAGTTACATCTTGAGGCTGTGTGTGTGTAGGCAAAGTGCCAGAGATGTCCACGATGCTGCAAGATGCTTAACCATAAATACAGCTCATGTTTAATCTTTCTCATGTTACAAGTGCTGCTGTGCTTTTTGGGTCATCTTCCTCTATTGTGAAGTGGAAGAACTAGTGCTGAACCCAATTCCATTTAATTGATCCGAATCAATTCTACAAAATTGCACAAATCCTGGACCTATAGGTCATCATCCAACACTTAAACTGCAAGCAACCGGGGAGAGAAAGAACTCAGGAACATCAAAAATAATATTGCTTTTTCTTTGAAGACTTTACATAGTGATTGGAACCAGGTGGATCTTATTGACTATGAGATCCTTCATTGGGGTTATAAACCCAGGCCAATTAGGAACCCCTGGCTGATCAATATAACCAGGGGATTTAGAATCTCCTCAGTTCAGGGGTTTGACTCTGAGCTGGCTGGCCACAGCCAGTGTACTGTGCACAAGTAAATAAAGGGTGACTTGGTGATGGGATACCGGCCTCTGGGCAATTATTTCACTTTAATTTATTGGTTATTGTGAGTGTAACATGCTCAGCCTTGTGGACCTCATAGAATATGAGTTCCCTGATTGGGGCTGTTAACCTGGTCCAATCAGGGAGGCCTGGCTGACAGATGTAAACAGGAGGGTCAGAGGTTCTGTTCACTCTGAGAGTTGGCTCTGAGGGAGTCAAACCAGTGCCAAATACTCTCCGTGTGTAAACAACAAGTGACTTTGTGATGGGACACCAGCCTCGGTGGAGTTATTTCAGTGGCGGAACAAAAGCGACAGAACGAAGGGGTGATAGATGGACAGTTTGGAATCATCCAGAATGTTAAGAGAGACGGCTAAAGGTGAGAGTGCCACACTCAGGAGTGCAGGGGTCGAAGGTCATGTGATAAAGCCTCCCAAAATGTATCCAATTAGAGTGGCTAACCTGAAACCCAATCACCAATCACTCTGTTAACCAGGTACAAAACACACTCGTGGGGTATAGATTTCACTTAGTTCAGGAAAACATATTTCACTTTGTCACTTTCTTAAAGGCTGTCTGTCACATTGATCTTGTCACGTTAACAAGCAAGAAAATGAGTTTTATAACCAAATATACTGGACTGGGCAAAGTGCTTCAGATTATTGCAGACAATGAATTCATCTTCAACTCCTATTTTACTCTGAGGTAAAGAGGTTAATGTAAGAGTAGAGAGAGACAGCATGAGAGAAAGTGTAGTAGGGATTTGTGAGAAAGAGATGATGAAGCTCATACCATTAACAAGAGACATTTTGAGATATGAACTCATAATATTAGTGTGGTGAATCTCCAATGTGTGGTGGTGCCGATGTTGGACTGAGGTGGACAAAATCAGAAATCACACAACACCAGGTGTAATCCAACAGGTTTATTTGAAATCACCAGCTTTTGGACGTCTGCTCCTTCATCAGGTGAAGGGCACAGAAAATAAAAACCTTCATTGCTTCTAATTTTCCAGCTCAGGCTTCAGCTGAATGAGGAAAGGTTGGATTCAGGATCTGGATGTCAAACTTAAGAACAGTTTGACTGGGCAGCAATGGCTCCTGTACTCATAAGCTTCAGAAATTGGACAAACAGCAGATAGCTCAAAGCACTGGACAAGCATCAACTGTGGTGCTATTGCAGGCTTTCCCAAATCTAGTAGCAAGAAATTCGGCTGAAAGGGATGCTCCTCTCCTGAGCCAATTGGCACAGCGTCAAAACCAGTTCCACTGGGTGAGACATTTGGAGCAAATCAGGGTGGCATGGTGGCTCAGTGGTTAGCATTGCTGCCTCACAGTGGCAGGGACCCGGGGTTGATTCCAGCCTCAGGAGACTGTCTGTGTGGAGTTTGCACATTCCCCCCGTGTCTGCGTGGGTTTCCTCCGGGTGCTCCGGTTTCCTCCCACAGTCCAAAGATGCACAGGTTAGGTGGATTGGCCATGCTAAATTGCCCATGGTGTCCAGGGATCTGCGGGCTAGGTGGGCTAGCCATGGGATATGCAGGGTTACAAGGATGGGTTGGGTCTGTGTGGGATGCTCTTCGGAAGTTGGTGTCGACTTGATGGACCGAAGGGCCTCTTTCTGCACTGTAGGGATTCTACCTGTCTGAAAAAACAGACCCTGAGCTTCCAGTTGCCTGCCAACTCAGTGCACCCCCATGTTCCATGTGCAACATCTCGATCTCAGGCTTGCTGCAGTGTTCCAGCGAAGCTCAGCACAAACTGGAAGAACAGCACTTCAATGAATTTAGGGCTTGAACTCTCCCAGGTCCTTGTCCAACCCCCTCAAACCAAGCCTTGTAATCACGCGGTCTGCTATTACACACAACCCATTGTTAGCCACTAACACTCCCCATTAATAGCTGTTCACCCTCACTGCCTGATTGTTATCCACTCCATTGTCAGTCTAAATGTTCTTGTCTCTCTTTGAGTTCCACCTCCATCTGTCCTTTATTCCTTACCACACCCCCTCCACCCTATTTTCATCATATGAACCAATATTTTCCTAGCTACAATCAGTTCTGAGAAGGGTCACTCAAGCCGGAAGGTTAACTCTGATTTCTCTCCACCGACGCTGCCAGACCTGCTCGGCTTTTCCAGTAACTTCCGTTTTTGTTAGTAACTCCTTTCTCATTTTCTAAAAATGTGGTTGGAAGTCGCACAACACCAGGTTGCTTCAAAATCTCCCCTCCCCCTACTGCATCCCAAAACCAACCCAGCTTGTCCCCGCCTCCCTAACCTGTCCTTCCTCCCGCCTATCCCCTCCTCCCACCTCAAGCCCCACCCCCATCTCCTACCTACTAACCTCATCCCGCCCCCTTGACCTGTCCGTCCTCCCTGGACTGACCTATCTCCTCCCTACCTCCCCACCTACACTCACCTTTACTGGCTCCATCCCCGCCTCTTCGACCTGTCTGTTTCCTCTCCACCTATCTTCTCCTCTATCCATCTTCTATCCGCCTCCCCCTCTCTCCCTATTTATTTCTGAATCCCCTTCCTCTCCCTCATTTCTGAAGAAGGGTCTAGGCCCGAAACGTCAGCCTTCCTGCTCCTCTGATGCTGCTTGGCCTGCTGTGTTCATCCAGCTCTACGCCTTGTTGTCTCTATATTCCAACAGGTTAGTTTGAAATCACAAGTTTTTGGAGCGTTGCTCCTTCGCCCATTCCCTTGTCCACCCCAGTCCAACACTGGCACCTCCACAACTTTACTCAATGTCATCATTTGTCTTCATACGTATTGCTAAGCATAACAACAAAGACCAGACTGCAGCAGAATCAATTTGTAATCGTACAATGAAGTATAATTCTCTGAGTAATTTGCAACAGAGAATTGTCTGTTGAGTTTGAGGGAGATGGCAGTATGATGTTTAACACACCAGTATCTATGTGTTGAATTAGGCAGCAAAAGATTTTCAAGAATTTAGAAGGGTTTTATTGTAAATGTATATTTTAGCGCAAATACCACTTTCCACCTTTCCTTATCCAGGAGTTAACTTACCAATGGGGAAGAAAGCAGCTCTTTTTTGCTTTTTTTTTTCTAATAACTCCCACCACCAACTTAACAATTCTCCAATAAATGAAGCTGCAAACATTGCCCATAAGGTGCCCAGCTCACTCCAAGAGGATACCGGTGCTGCATCTCCAGGGACACTGAGACACAGCCTCGCTGCAGAGTTGGGGGGAGGAAAGCAGTGGAGAGCTTTGACCCCCTCTATGGACCATTGATCGATACTTTAGCCAGGTCCATGAGGAGGTCCTCTGACAAGCTCACCCGCCTCATTTCCGAAAGCACATGGGTCACAGACTCCACAGCAGCCCAGGACACCGTCTAGTTGGCCTGTAAACTCATAAACCACCTTAACCAACATTTTTACAGGACTGCTGCGTGCAACACCTTCCACCCCAGGTGGAAACGGGCTGACTCCTTTCACTGGGGCCCCCAACACCCAGCCGTGGTATGGAACACCAAGCCATCTCTGGGGAGAACCCAAATCCTTTTTTATTTTGATAACCATCCATCAAATTACCCAATCAATAAGTTATCGACACAGTCCAACTTGGACCAGTAGGACACTATTCTCTTGTTATCTTTTGATAACCCACCGCAAAATTATCCAATCACTAAAGGACGTTGGTGAACCAGATGGGTTTTTACAACAAACGGTGACTATTGGGTTAACTTTCTTATTTCAAAGTTTTATATTGAATTTCACCATCTTCCATGGCGGGGATTTGAACCCATGACCCTGGAGCCTTGGCAGCGTTCTCTGGATTATTCGTCCAGTGTCATTGCCATGCAATCTAATACAATCAGTAACCAGGCATGGATGGCGTTAGTGGGGTCCAATCCACCTAGATAAGGAAGTCATATCAACATTAGAGATAGTAGGAACTGCAGATGCTGGAGAATCTGAGATAGCAAGGTGTAGAGCTGGATGAACACAGCAGGCCAAGCAGCATCATAGGAGCAGGAAGGCTGATGTTTCGGGTCTAGGTCTAGCTCCTATGATGC